>NC_133330.1:10418940-10451923 GCF_042186555.1 Aquarana catesbeiana
ATACTCTACATAATTATTACTAAACATGAATGCTGGGCAGGCCTTATGCCGGTCAGTAATTGGCGCCGTCTGGAGATAGGACTATAACTTGTATGCCGGCTGCCCAGACCTTTATATATGACATGGACATTATAAGAGAAAATGTATACTGTATAAGTCGAGGCTCTAATTTACCACAAAAAAAAGGAAAAACTTATTGACCTGAGTATAAGACGAGGGTGAGAAATGCACAGCTACTGTAAGTGGAAGAGGGTCAACAATGCCTATTTGCATGCCTCACTGTGCCCATTTGCAGCCATAGGTCCCCTGAACTTCAAACTTGGTAGTAATGGGTTCCTAGATGCCCCCTAGCTGCAGCCAAAATTTGGGGTCTCTGAACCCAAAGGGTCCCGAAATGACATTGCTGCAGATGGACACAGTTGACCAAATTTGGGGCCCCGTATCTCGGGGCCACTTAGTGCTAAGAACCCCAAATTTGGTGTGCAAACCCAGTGGAACTAGCTCCAGAAAATTTCCAAAGCTGGGGTTTCTAGCACAAAGTGGCCCTGAGATATGGGGCCCCAAATTTGGTTTAGAAAATGTCAAGCGCTTTTCTGCAGCAGAGTGACATTTTCCAAACCGATTTTGGGGCCCCGTATCTCAGGGTCACTTAGTGCTAGGAACTTAAGCTTTTGATATGTTGTGTTACCAGTACCACTGGGTTTGCACACTAAATTTGGGGTTCTTAGCACCAAGTGGCCCTGAGATACGGGGCCCCAAAGTCGGTTCGGAAATGAAATTTTTTGCTGCAGAAAAGTGCTTGACTCGAGTATAAGTCGAGGGGGGCACTTTCAGCTCAAAAAAAGTGCTGAAAAATTTGACTTCTACTCGAGTATATACGGTATATTGTCAGTCATTGATCTGTCATTGGAAGACATTTGTGATCTGCTGGGGATGTTTGAGCTCCCTCCCCTCCCCCACACAAAGGATCCGACAAAGTGCTGCGACCCACGAAAATCCCAATTGTATCCTGAGTACAGTAATTGTAACCATGAGATGTCTCTCCTCTCTTTATAAAGGGTGTATAGATCTCCCCCCCTCTCTCTTTATACAGGGTGTAATTCTCTCCTTTTCTCCCATACAGACTTTTTCCTTGAATAACTTCATCTTCAAACCTGGTCACAGTGTGGAGGTGGTGGGATTCATTCCGAAGGACTGTAAAAGGTAGGTGAAGATTCTATCCTAGTTTTCTCATTATACAATATACATCTGCTCTCTGTATGATACAATATTTTGACAAAAGTAGAAAAGTCTTCTCTGTATACAATACATCCTACTGACCCCTCACTGGGAATTTGGGGTGTGTGGTCCCTCAAATACTTGACATTAGGGATGAGCCGAACACCCCCCGGTTCGGTTCGCACCAGAACCCGCGAACGGACCGAAAGTTCGCACGAACGTTAGAACCCCATTGACGTCTATGGGACTCGAACGTTCGAAATCAAAAGTGCTCATTTTAAAGGCTAATTTGCATGGTATTGTCCTAAAAAGGGTTTGGGGACCCGGGTCCTACCCCAGGGGACATGTATCAATGCAAAAAAAACTTTTAAAAACGGCCGTTTTTTTCGGGAGCAGTGATTTTAATGATGCTTAAAGTAAAAAAAAAAAAGTGAAATATTCCTTTAAATATCGTACCTGGGGGGTGTCTATAGTATGCCTGTAAAGTGACGCGTGTTTCCCATGTTTAGAACAGTCCCTGCACCAAATGTCATTTTTAAAGGAAAAAATCTCATTTAAAACTGCTTGCGGGTTTAATGTCATGTCGGGTCATGGCAATATGGATGAAAATCAGTGAGACAAACGGCATGGGTACCCCCCAGTCCATTACCAGGCCCTTTGGGTCTTGTATGGATATTAAGGGGAACCCCGCACCCAAATTAAAATAAGGAAAGGTGTGGGGCCACCAGGCCCTATATACTCTGAACAGCAGTATACAGGCGGTGCAAACAAGACAGGGACTGTAGGTTTGTTGTTAAGTAGAATCTGTTTGTAATTTTGAACATTTTTAACGTGTTTAGCTCCAGCCAAAAAATCTTTTCTAAGCTTTTTGGAAAACATAGGGAAGGGTTATCACCCCTGTGACATTTGTTTTGCTGTCTTTCCTCCTCTTCAGAAGATTTCACCTCACTTTTTTGTCCCAATGAAAAATGTTTTTTGAAAATTTGGGTTTTTTTGTGGAACAAGGATTGGAAAGCATCAGTGGAAAGGAGAACTTGTTTTCCCATATTAACTCTTACAGGAGAGAATTTCCCTTCCTAGGGGTAGATTTCATCTCACTTCCTGTTGTCTCCTTCCGTTTGCAAGTAGGAGTCGTTTGTAAGTTAGATGTTTGAAAGTAGGGTCCTGCCCTATATACTCAGCAGAAATTTGGGCCTTAGGTGTTGCTGTGGCCACAACACTGTAAGCCCTCACAGGGCCCTGCTGTGAAATATTAGATCAAGAATTGTAATTACATGCCCCTGTTGAACAGGAGCTGAAAAATTAGGCCTTAGGCACTGGTGCTGGTGCCACAACACTGCAACCCCTCACAGACACTCTAGTTGGAACGCAGGAACGAGCCCTGCTGCAAATTATTGCTTCAAAAATTGTAATTACACGCCCCTGTTAGACAGGGGCAGAAAAATTGGGCCTTAGGCACTGGTGCTGGTGCCACAACACTGCAACCCCTCACAGACACTCTAGTTGGAACGCAGGAACGAGCCCTGCTGCAAATTATTGCTTCAAAAATTGTAATTACACGCCCCTGTTAGACAGGGGCAGAAAAATTGGGCCTTAGGCACTGGTGCTGGTGCCACAACACTGCAACCCCTCACAGACACTCTAGTTGGAACGCAGGAACGAGCCCTGCTGCAAATTATTGCATCAAAAATTGTAATTACACGCCCCTGTTAGACAGGGGCAGAAAAATTGGGCCTTAGGCACTGGTGCTGGTGCCACAACACTGCAACAAGCTATCAGCGTGATGATTGAGGAGGAAGAGGATAATTACTCAGGGATAGTCACTCAGCATCAGCATAGGCAGTCTTTGAAGGGATCTGAGATTTCAAAAAAAATTATTCGGTTACATCAGCATCAGGTGCTTGGTAGCTGGTGGTGATCCAAGACTCATTCATTTTTATGAAGGTCAGCCGATCGACCGAGTCGGTGGACAGACGCACCCTGTGATCGGTTACCACGCCTCCAGCAGCACTGAATGTGCGTTCCGAAAGAACGCTGGATGCAGGACAGGCCAGTAGCTCAATTGCATACTGTGCAAGCTCTGGCCAGTGAGCCATCCTCAAGACCCAGTAACCCAGAGGATTTTCGGTGGGAAAGGTGTCCAAGTCTGATCTTGCCCCTAGGTATTCCTGCACCATGTAAAACAGACGCTGGCGATGGTTGCTGGAACCGATCATACCTTGGGGCTGCGGACCAAAAAATTGTCTGAACGCATCGGTCAGACGGCCACCTTCTCCACCGCTCCTTCTTTGACTGACCGAAGCCTCAGCAACACGTTGTCCAGAAACAGGAGTTTGTAACCTCCCAGTCTCTGGGAACGCGTTGCACAGACCTTTCTGCAAGGCCTCCCGAAGATGTTTCATCCTCTGCTCCCTCTGCGATGGCAAGATAAGGTCCGCAACCTTACCCTTGTAACGTGGATCAAGGAGGGTTGCCAGCCAGTATTGGTCCTTCTCCTTGATACCACGAATACGAGGATCCTTACGCAGGCTTTGCAGGATCAGGGAGGCCATGCAGCGTAGGTTTGCTGAGGCATTCGGTCCGGAGTCCTCTGGGTCACTAAGAACGACATGGTCCGCAGCCACCTCCTCCCAGCCACGTACAAGTCCATGTGTTTCTTGGGACTGATCCCTTAAAGACTGCTGCTGATGCTGAGTGCCAGGCTCCACCTCCATACTGACACAATCTTCCTCCTCCTCCTCTTCCTCCTCGTCCTCTTCCTGTGTGATCGGCGGGCACGCAGGAACACTGTCTGGATAAAGGGGGCCTTGAGAGCTAAGGAAGTCCTCCTCTTCCTGCCTCTGTTCTGCCTCAAGTGCCCTGTCCATTATTCCACGCAGCGTGTGCTCCAACAGGTGGACAAGGGGGACAGTGTCACTGATGCATGCACTGTCACTGCTCACCATCCTCGTGGCCTCCTCGAATGGTGACAGGACAGTGCATGCATCCCTGATCATGGCCCACTGGCGTGGGGAAAAAAAAACAAGCTCCCCTGACCCTGTCCTGGTGCCATAGTCGCACAGGTACTCATTTATGGCCCTCTGCTGCGTGTGCAGCCGCTGCAGCATGGCCAACGTTGAGTTCCACCTGGTGGGCATGTCACAGATTAGGCGGTTCTTGGGCAGGTTAAACTCCTTTTGGAGGTCCGTCAGCCGAGCACTGGCATTATATGACCGGCGGAAATGCACACAGACTTTCCTGGCCTGCCTCAGGACATCCTGTAAGCCCGGGTACCTGCCCAAGAACCGCTGCACCACCAAGTTAAGGACGTGAGCCAAACAGGGCACATGGGTCATTTGTCCCTGTCGGAGGGCAGAGAGGAGGTTGGTGCCATTGTCGCAAACCACCATTCCTGCCTTAAGTTGGCGTGGCGTCAACCACCTCTGAACCTGCCCCTGCAGAGCTGACAGAACCTCTGCCCCAGTGTGGCTCCTGTCCCCCAAGCACACCAGCTCAAGCACCGCATGGCATCTTTTGGCCTGCGTACTTGCGTAGCCCCTTGAACGCCTACGGAGCACCGCTGGTTCCGAGGAAGAGGCCATGGAGGAAGAAGAAGAGGAGGGGGTGGAGGAGAGAGGTGTGTCACAATCAGCATTTTGGAGGCGTGGTGGCGGAACAACCTCCAACACTACTGCACCTTGTCCTGCATCCTTCCCAGCTGCCAGCAGAGTCACCCAATGCGCCGTGAAACTTGGGTAACGTCCCTGTCCATGCCTGCTGGACCATGAGTCAGCGGTAATATGCACCTTACCGCTGACCGCCCTGTCCAGCGAGGCATGGACATTGCCTTCCACATGCCGGTAGAGAGCCGGAATCGCCTTCCGTGAGAAAAAGTGGCGTTTGGGTACCTGCCACTGAGGAACCGCACATTCCACAAACTCACGGAAGGGGGCAGAGTCTACCAACTGAAAAGGCAGCAGTTGAAGTGCTAGCAATTTTGCCAAGCTAGCATTCAACCGCTGGGCATGTGGATGGCTGGGAGCAAACTTCTTTCGGCGGTGCAGCAGCTGGGGCAGGGAAATTTGCCTGGTACAATCTGACGTCGGTGTACCAAAAGCAGATTGCCCACAAGTACTTGGCTGTGACACACCTAATTCTACACCTTCATTCCTCTCACTGCAGGTCTCAGAGAGGACTGAAGGTCTAGTGGGGTTGGAAATCTCAGCTGATGAGGAGCAAGGAGAGATCCTCTTTGTTCTTTGGTGTGGGTCTTTTAGATACGCTTGCCAACGAACTGCATGGCAGGTCAACATATGTCTGGTCAAGCATGTGGTACCCAAGCGGGAGATATTTTGGCCACGCGAGATACGCTTGAGACATATGTTGCAAATAGCAGCGGTGCGATCTGATGCACTCGTCTCAAAAAAGGCCCACACCAAAGAACTTTTTGAATAACGCGCAGAGACTGCAGCGCCCTGCACATGTGGAGCTTTGGGGTGTGATGCAGTCAATGTGCTGCCCTTAGGCTGGCCCCTGGAGGGCATCCTGCCTCGTTGGTGATGTGCTGCCGCCTCCTCCTCCTCCTCCTCCTCCTCCTCCTCCTCCTCCTCCTCCTCTCTCCTATCAGGCACCCACGTTGAGTCAGTGACCTCATCATCCCCTCCCTCCTCATCACTGGAGCAAACCTGGCAGTATGCTGCAGCAGGGGGAGCATGACTGCCAGATTGCTGTCCTTCTTGGGCACCCCCTCTGTCCGCGCTCATGTTACTGCCTTCATCGAGCTCAGTATCGTCATCAGAGCCTTCCAAACGCTGAGCATCCTCCTGGAGCATGTACCCAACACTGTGGTCAAACAGTTCGAGGGAATCCTCATGAGGACATGGTGGAGCTAGGGAAGGAGTCACTGATGACATTGAGCTGAGGGAAGAGGCCGCTGCTTTGCCAGACAAAGCACCCTGGGCATGGGTGAGAGAGGATGAGGAGGATGAGGACGGCTTGGTCATCCACTCGACCAAGTCTTCCGCATGTTGCGGCTCAACATGGCCAGCTGCCGAAAAAAAGGCCAAGCGTGTCCCATGGCCACGTGCTGATGAGGATGCACCGTCTCCACGACCAGCACTAGACACAGAGCCTGCTTGCCCTCTCTTATTGGCTTGTGACTGTCTGCCTCTCCTTCTTGGCCTTCCAGACATACTAATGGCCTGTAGCTGCACTAAGCTGGGATAGAACACCTGTAATTTTCTTCAAGTAGCTTTATATACTGTAACCAGACAAGCCTGCCTGTCAGTAGGAAGATAACAGGAACGGATCTAGCTGTACACTGTGAGCAGGACGCACTGTACTAAATGTAAATAGTCTAGCTGCCTGACCGTGGTACTAATAGGATCAAATAGAACACCTGTAATTTTCTTCAGGTAGCTTTATATACTGTAACCAGACAAGCCTGCCTGTCAGTAGGAAGATAACAGGAACGGATCTAGCTGTACACTGTGAGCAGGACGCACTGTACTAAATGTAAATAGTCTAGCTGCCTGACCGTGGTACTAATAGGATCAAATAGAACACCTGTAATTTTCTTCAGGTAGCTTTATATACTGTAACCAGACAAGCCTGCCTGTCAGTAGGAAGATAACAGGAACGGATCTAGCTGAACACTGTGAGCAGGACGCACTGTACTAAATGTAAATAGTCTAGCTGCCTGACCGTGGTACTAATAGGATCAAATAGAACACCTGTAATTTTCTTCAGGTAGCTTTATATACTGTAACCAGACAAGCCTGCCGGTCAGTAGGAATTTAACAGGAACGGATCTAGCTGAACACTGTGAGCAGGACGCACTGCATTAAATGTAAATAGTCTAGATAGAAGATAACAGGAACAGATCTAGCTAAACTGAATACAGTGTATATATATATATATATATATATATATATATATATATATATGCAACACCTGGGATGCATATATATACACAATACACTGTAAGTGCAGCTAACTGACTGACTGTTCTGCCTAATCTATCTAACTCAAATCAAATGACACTGTCTCTCTCTCTCTCTATCTCTCAGCACACCGGAACACACACTACACAGGGCCGCCGTGCAGGCGGCCTTATATAGTGTGGGGTGTGTACTAAATCCCCTGAGCCATAATTGGCCAAAGCCACCCTGGCTTTGGCCAATTACAGCTCTCTCTACTGACAGCGCTGTGATTGGCCAAGCATGCGGGTCATAGTGCATGCTTGGCCAATCATCAGCCAGCAATGCACTGCGATGCCGCAGTGAATTATGGGCCGTGACGCGCCACACGAATTTAGCGCGAACGGCCCATAACGTTCGCAATTCGGCGAACGATCGAACAGCCGATGTTCGAGTCGAACATGGGTTCGACTCGAACACGAAGCTCATCCCTACTTGACATCATCATATTTTTCTCAGAGCAAATTTAGCTCAAACATTTGTTCTTCATTGTGACAAAATGTTATCCTGGATAAAACTTGTCATATTTCAGATGGCTGATAAGTCCGACAACTGACATACATTGTTTTTCTCTCCTCATGGACCCCACTAAAGATGTTTTCAATTTACAGTAGAAAGCACTTTGTCACAATCCCGTACCTAGTTAGAGCCCCAACATCCTTGGAATGGCTACGGAGTGAAAGGGTACAAATTGGTGACTTCTCAGCTCCTCCATCTCCCAGCAGTGATTCAACGACTCGGCTCCCCTTCCCAGCTTTACCTTGTTAGTTCAGCTCCCCTTCTTCCTCCCACAGATGGGACTCGGCATTCTTAGCAGTAGCTCAGCTCCCCCTGTTCCCTTTCCTAGAAGTTGCTCAGGTCACTCTGCTCCCTCCACAGTGATCACCCTTCTCTCTCAGTAGTAGGATAGAAGAGCTGAGACCAGACATGAATTACTTCATTGTGACACTCCAGGATGAATTGTTCCACAGTGGCTACAACTAGAAATGTCAGTGAGGGATTGTCTTAAAGCTTACTTACTGCTTGTTAAGAATGTTAATGCTCGTATGTCCATATCCAGGCTACAGGATCACTTTAGGTTTTTCCCCATTCATCTTTCAGGACAGCACCATAGAGAGACACCGGCTCCTCCCCTCTTAGGAAACACCGCCTTCCAATTCAATATTTAAATCTCATCCTCCCAACGGCCCCTCAGTTCAGGTGTTTCCTCCGGTGGGGAGACACTGCTTGGGAACCGTGGCGGATCAGTCAGGGAGACTGAAGCCAAAGATTTGGTGTGAGGAAGAGGGGGAGTCGGGTCTCTCTAGCTCTTTCCCTCTACTATTGTTTATTCAGTTAGGTAAAGGCTGGGGAAGCCATACTTACCTGTTTTTAACTGAATTGGCGCGCCTCAGCCTCTCTTGGGGAAAGAGACAGCTGGGGAGGTCCGTGTTTCTTCTGCCCAGGGGGGCGCTGTGGGAAGTGCCTGAGTCTCTCCTGCTTGTGCAGCCAGCGTTTGAAGCTCTATGGCCGGGTCGGATGACGGGTGACGTCAGTTCCGGCGAGGGCGGGCACTTCCGACGATTCCGCGTCTTCCGGTTCCGGACGCGGGGAAAGAAAACGGACCGAGCGTTCGGCTGGTGCGACCCTCTTGCTTTGCTGTAGAGTCAGCTGTCGGGGGAAACGATCGACCACCATCCTCAGCGGACATGTCTGAGACAGAGGTCTCTAGAACTGCTCCAGGAGACAGTAGCACCAGCCATGCTAAGGTAAGTGGAACCCTGGGGTGGTGTTCCCTTGCCTAAATCCCGATAGCTTCACGGGTGTTCTCCCCTCACTGGTGGTCGGGGGGAAGGGGAGTGTGTCTGGGACCCTGGTGGTGGTTGGTCCTGGGGGGGGCACTCCTGGTGGTCCTCTGTAAAAGCACTGGTGGGATTGGGCATTTATGGCGACTCTCTCTTTCTTTTTCAGAAAGCCACAGAGAAAAGCAAGTCGCCTCATGGTTCAAAGGAAAAATGCCCCTCTTGTAGAGTTAGTATGGGGGAATCCTGGACCAAGGCACTTTGCAAGGAGTGCATTGATGGATTAGTCAGAGAACAGGCAGCAGAACAGGGTACAGATCTTGCTGCATCCGTCAAAGAGCTTTCTAGCACCTTTCAGTCCTTTAAGGCACTCTTTTCTAGCTTCCAGTTGCCGCAAGCCCAAAGCAGTCCTTTACCAGTGCAGCAGAGTGTTACACCTAGCCCAGTGGATACTCCCTCTGTTAGTGGAGAGAGACCAGGGGGCTCCAGAGTGGAAATTGAGGAGGAGCCAGATAGCACCGCTTCAGATTCTCAAAGGGAATCGGATGTGGAGGAGGTGGATGGGGAATCCACAAAAACCTCTCGCTATAAGCTTTCCATGGACGAAGTGGAGGAGCTCTTGGGAGCTATTCACACCACTTTGGGAATTCAGGAAGAAAAGAAGGTGTTATCGCTCCATGACCAAATGTACAAAGGTCTTGGGGAACAAAAAAGGAAAGATTTCCCAGTCCATGATGTTTTGGTTGAGGCCATAAAGAATGAATGGAAAGATCCTGAGAGAAAACCTTTCTTTTCAAGGGCTTTGAAGTGAAGGTTTCCTTTTTCAGAAGGGGAGTCTCTAGTCTGGAATAAGACCCCTAGGCTGGATGCTGCTTTTTCTCAGGTTTCCAGGCAAACAGATCTGGCCTTCGAGGACATGGGGGTTCTTGCAGACCCCATGGACAGAAGGATGGACTCTCTCTTAAAGAAGTCCTGGGATTCATCACAGGGAAACCTTAAGCCTGCCATGGCGGTCACAGTAGTGGCCCGCAATATGGAATATTGGCTTACGCAGATAAAGGCGCATATTGAGGCAGGAACGCCAAAAGAGACTATTTTGGCTTCCTTTCCCATGCTACTTAAGGGTGTAGCGTATATTGCGGACGCTTCCGCCGAATCAGTGCGCATGTCCGCAAGGTCTTCAGCCCTCACTAATTCGGCTCGAAGGGCCCTATGGCTTAAGACGTGGCAAGGAGACAGCGCGTCTAAAGTTAAACTCTGTGGAATTCCCCTCACAGGAGATCTCTTGTTTGGCCCAGGGTTAGAGACCGTTTTAGACCGGACGGCCGATAAGAAAAAGGCCTTTCCCATTAAAAAGAAGTTTGGGGAGCAGGCTAAAAGAAAGTTTCGCCCCCAGAGAAAGTTTGAAACCCCAAAAGGAGAGCGACAGAAAAAAGCTTGGGGGCAGAAGGGCAAGGGGCGGGGAGGGGCAATTTTTCGCCCTCCTGAACAGCCCAAGAAGACCCAATGACGGGGTAACCACAGTGGGAGGAAGATTGGGGGCCTTCCTCCCACAATGGGAGATGATCACCTCCAACCAGTTTGTGTTAGGGATCATAAGAAGAGGTTACCAGCTAGAGTTCTCAGAACCTCCTCAGCACAGACTTCTGGTCACCGAGCTGCCAAAGTGTGCAGAGAAAGCGTCAGCTCTTCTATCCTCCCTACAGGAGTTAGAGGAACAAGAGGTGATAGTGAGAGTTCCTGTAGAGGAGATAGGCAGAGGCTTTTACTCCCACATTTTTGTGGTCCGCAAGCCTTCGGGAAAATTCAGGCTTATCATGAATCTGAAGCCTCTGAATGTCTCAATTACCTACAGGAAATTCCGGATGGATTCTATCTATTCGGTGAAAGCGCTTCTTCCCCCAAATTGCTTCATGGCGTCAATAGACTTAAAGGACGCTTATCTGCACATTCCAGTCGCAGAAAGTTACCAGAGGTTTCTCAGACTGGCGGTGAGAACTGGGGAAGGAACGTTTCATTTACAGTTCAAAGCACTCCCCTTTGGACTATCCTCTTCCCCCCGCATCTTCACCAAAGTGATGGTGGAGGTCCTGGCTTTCTTGCGGCTCAGAGGCATCTCTGTAGTCGCGTACCTGGACGACCTACTCCTGTTTGCTCCTTCCCCGGAGCAGTTGTACCAGGATCTTCAGGTAGCAAGAGACAGCTTAGAAAACCTGGGATGGCTCTTGAACCTGGAAAAATCCAGTTTGGTTCCGGCCCAAAAGGTCACCTTCCTGGGCTATGTACTGGATTCGACAAAACAAAAAGTGTTCCTTCCAGCAGAAAAAATCCAGAAGGTGGACAGAGCAATATTACTGCTCCAGGGCAGCAGTCAGATCTCAGTAAGGAAAGCAATGTCAGCACTGGGCTTACTGACTTCCACACTTCCGGCAGTTCAGTGGGCAGGGCTGCACTTTCGCCCCCTACAGCTGTTTATTCTGAGTGTCTGGGACCACAGTCCAGCATCTCTGGACTCCCTTATATCTGTGCCAAGTCAGGTCAAAAGGTCCCTCTGGTGGTGGAGAAAAGGGGCCAATCTCTCACAGGGCCTGGAGTGGGTTCTTCCAGTGTCCATAACGGTTACGACCGATGCGAGCGGCACAGGGTGGGGAGCACACCTAGATTCCAAGATGATGCAGGGCACCTGGGAAAAAGAAGACGCAAAGAAGTCCTCGAACTGGAGGGAACTGAGAGCAATAGAGTTGGCTCTCAGAGCTTTTCAGAGAGAACTCCTGGGGCAGCATGTGAGGGTCCGTTCGGACAACTCATCAGCAGTGGCCTACATCAACAGGCAAGGGGGAACCAGGAGCAGATCCTTGTGGGGTCTGGCAGAATCCATCCTCAGGTGGGCCGAAGGGAGCATTCTCTCTCTCTCTCTGCAATACATCTGAAGGGGGAACAGAACCACGTAGCAGATTTTCTGAGCAGAAAAATGCTGAAGGAAGGCGACTGGGTCTTGAACCAGGACATCTTCGAGATGATTACTCGGAAGTGGGGGGTCCCCTCCGTGGATCTCTTCGCCTCAAAGGCGAATACGAAAGCTCGTCTGTTCTTTTCCCTAAACAGATGGGACGGAGCAGCCGGGGTGGACGCACTAGCTCAGAGCTGGCGTTTCTCAAAGTGTTATGCTTTCCCCCCTCCCGTAATGATTCCAGCAGTTCTGAGAAAATTTCGGTCAGAAGACACAACCCTCATTCTGATCGCACCACACTGGCCAAGGAGGCCGTGGTTCTCCCTCTTGAAGAGTCTGACAGTGGAGCCTCCCTGGATTCTGCCTATCCGGGAGGATCTTCTCTCTCAGGGTCCAATCTGTTGCCCTCAGGTGGAGCGATGGAACCTCGCAGCGTGGCTACTGAGGAAGAATTGCTAAAGGGCAAGGGTTTCTCGGATCGGCTAGTGACAACTCTCCTAAATTGCAGGAAAAGAGAGACGCAAGCCATTTACCTAAAGGTGTGGAAACGCTTTAACAGTTGGTGCACAGAAAGCTCCTTCGATGTACGAAGTTCTGTAGCAGTATTAGAGTTTCTGCAGGCAGGAGCGGACAAAGGATTAGCCCTTAGCACCTTGAAAGGACAAGTATCGGCACTAAGCGTTTTCCTGGAAAAACCGCTAGCTATAGATCCTTGGGTAGCTAGGTTTTTTTAGAGCTTTAGGCAGACAGAGGCCTGTTAAAAATTCCCCATTCCCAGTGTGGGATCTTTCCTTAGTTTTACAGTCTCTTACAGGGGATCCTTTTGAGCCATTGGAATCCTGTACCTTGAAGTTGATCACCCTCAAAACTGTTTTTGGTGGCGATCACCACAGCAAGGAGAGTAAGTGAACTCGAAGCCCTTTCTATTAGGGCGCCTTTTTTTCAGGTTTTTCCGGACCGTTTGATTTTTAAAACGGATCCGGCCTTTTTACCAAAAGTGGCCTCTAGTTTTCATAGGGGCCAGGAAATTATTTTACCTACCTTCTGTTCGAATCCTGTGAGGGAACAGGAGCATATTTTTCACAAACTGGACGTTAGAAGGTGCGTCCTTCAGTACTTAGATAGTACAAAACAGTTTAGGAAATCCGATTCTTTTTTTGTATTGTTTTCAGGGGCTAGGAAAGGGTTCAAAGCCTCTAGACGATCAATAGCCAGATGGTTAAGGTTGGCCATTAGCCAGGCCTATGTAATCGGGGGGTTTGGAGCCCCCGGAGGGTATTAAAGCACATTCCACCAGGGCAGTGGCAACTTCTCAAGCAGAGTGGGCTGGTGCTTCTCCGGAGCAGATCTGTAGAGCAGCAACGTGGTCCAGTTTTTCCACGTTTGTGAAGCATTACAGATTGGACCTGCTGTCAGCCAAAGACCAAGCCTTTGGGCGTAAGGTGCTGCAGGCAGTAGTCCCTCCCTAAGGTAAGGTGCTCGCTTATCCTCTCTATGGTGCTGTCCTGAAAGATGAATGGGGAAAAACGGAGTTACTTACCGGTAACATCCTTTTCCAGGAATCTTTCAGGACAGCACTAGTACCCACCCAGGTTTTTGATTATCTATGAGAACTCATCGCATGAGAACGTCAGGTAAGATAAAGATTTGTATGACGTATTCTTGTGTCTCCCCAGCTGGCCGGAGGAACTCGTGAAGAACTGAGGGGCCGTTGGGAGGATGAGATTTAAATATTGAATTGGAAGGCGGTGTTTCCTAAGAGGGGAGGAGCCGGTGTCTCTCTATGGTGCTGTCCTGAAAGATTCCTGGAAAAGGATGTTACCGGTAAGTAACTCCGTCCTTTTTTTTTTTTTTTTTTTTTTTTTTTCCTATGTATTACCAGGACCACATTTGTGTAGCTTTGTTTATTTGTTAAAGCAAACCCTTTGTCTCCAAACTTTAGCTAAAATGTATATAAAGTTTGCTATTATGATGGATTAAAACTGACAGAAGTACCTCTAAAACCCATGGGAGTACCACTGGTGAATGACTCCAGTACTATATCCAACAAGGTCAGCTGAGCAGAATTTTTGTTTCTGTCTTTTTTTAGGTTTGTCATAAACTTTGGAAAAGATGAAAATAATTTAGTTTTACTCTTTGAACCTCGATTTGACTTCTCAGTGGACAAGCACAAGATAGTCCTGAACTCGATGGTGGACGGTGTCTGGGGAGAGGAGCAAAGGGAAAGCTTCTTCCCCTTCCAGGAGGGGTCAGACACCACGGTAAGTCTATGCTGGGAGGGGCTGACTAATGTTGGATGGGGCAATGTGGCATCACTGTTCATATTGGACACAGAATATCTCTCTGAATGATGCAGTAGGCAGCCAGTGTTGGCTTCAGTGAAGGTTGTATAGGCTTTACTATGATGAGAACCTCCCACATGGGAAGATCCAAAGAATTTCATCATGCTGCCATTGTGTGCTATGATATACTGCCTAGTGAATTGTTGCTGTTGGTCAGATCACTGATTGTCAGAAATATCGGCTTACAAAAATTTCCGTTTCATATCTGTTTTGTGCATGTATGTGTTCTTGAAAATGTTACATTGTACCCTGATTAAAGGAAGAACAGGGATCAGGAAATCCCTGACATGGAATGTCAATATAGTGCAGTGGTTCTCAACTCCCTTCCTCAGGACCCACTAACAGGCCAGGTTTTATGTGATTGGTTTTATGTGATACCTTACATCACCTGTGATTTATCTTGCAAACCTGGCCTGTTGGTGGGTACTGAGTAGGGATGAGTCGAACACACCCCTGTTCGGTTTGCACCAGAACATGCGAACAGGAAGTTTGTTCGAACACCGTTAAAGTCTATGGGACACGAACATGAATAATCAAGTGCTAATTTTAAAGGCTTATATGCAAGTTATTGTCATTAAGTGTTTGGGGACCTAGGTCCTGCCCCAGGGGACATGGATCAATGCAAAAAAGTTTTAAAAACTGACGTTTTTTCAGGAGCAGTGATTTTAATAATGCTTAAAGTGAAACAATAAAAGTGTAATATCCCTTTAAATTTCGTACCGGGGGGTGTCTATAGTATGCCTGTAAAGGGGCGCATGTTTCCCGGGTTTAGAACAGTCTGACAGCAAAATGGCATTTCAAAAGGAAAAAGTCATTTAAAACTACTCGCGGCTATTAATGCATTGCCGGTCCGACAATACACATAAAAGTTCATTGATAAAAATGACATGGGAATTCCCCACAGGGGAACCCCGAACCAAAATTTAAAGTGGGGGTCCCCCTAAATTCCATACCAGGCCCTTCAGGTATGGATATTAAGGGTAACCCCGTACAAAATTAAAAAAATGGTGTGGGGGGTCCCCCCAAAAATCCATACCAGACCCTTATCCGAGCAGGCAACCTGGCAGGCTGCAGGAAAAGGGGATGAGAGTGGCCCCCCTCCTGAACCATACCAGGCCAAATGACCTCAACATTGGAAGGGTGCTTTGGGGTAGCCCCCCCAAAACACCTTGTCCCCATGTTGAGGACAAGGGCCTCATCCCCACAACCCTGGCCGGTGGTTGTGGGGGTCTGCAGGCGGCTTATCGGAATCTGGAAGCCCCTTTAACAAGGGGACTCCTGGATCCCGGCCCCCCTGTGTGAAATGGTAAGGGGGTACAAAAGTACCCCTACCATTTCACTAAACTGTCAATGTTAAAAATGACAAGAGACAGTTTGACAATTCCTTTATCAATCTTCTTCATCCTTGTGACATGACGGGGAAGTCCCGTCATGTCCCATGCATCAGAAGGGGGTGGGGTCACGGGGTGTGGGCCCACCCCCCCATTATTTAAGAACCGTCAGAGGAGAAGCGTCACACGGCGGGAGCCTCCCTCCATGCCTTGGATGCAGAGCGGCCCGAGGAGAAGGGAAGAAGATGCCGTGGAAGAGATGCTGGACGAGAAAACCGGAGGAAGAACCAGAAGAAGGAAGATAGAAGCATTTAAATGAATTGTCAAAAAAAAGTCTCGTCATTTTTGACTTTTTTTTTTTTTTTTTTTATTTTATATTTGTGAAATGGTTGGTATTTCACACGGGGGGAGGGCCGGATCTGGGGGTCCCTTTGTTAAAGGCGGCTTCCAGATGCCAATAAGCCCGCAGACCCCCACAACCACCGGCCAGGGTTGTGGGGATGAGGCCCTTGTCCTCATCATGGGGACAAGGTGTTTTGGGGGGCCACCCCAAAGCACCCTCCCACTGTTGAGGGCATGTGGCCTGGTACAGTTCAGGAGGGGGGGTGCTCTCTCACCCCCCCTTTTCCTGCAGCCTGCCAGGTTGTGTGCTCAGATAAGGGTCTAATATGGATTTTTGGGGGACCCCACACTTTTTTTTTTTTTTTTTTTTTTTTTTTTTTTCCCCTTTTTGAAATGTCAGTTTGCTGTCAGACTGTTCTAAACACTGGAAACATGTGCCCCTTTACAGGCATACTATAGACACCCCCCCAGCTACGAAATTTAAAGGGGTTTTACACTTTTATTTCACTTTAAGCATTATTAAAATCGCTGCTCCCGAAAAAACAGCTGTTTTTTAACTTTTTTTTTGTACTGATACATGTCCCCTGGGGCAGGACCCAGGTCCCCAAACACTTTTTGACAATACCATGCATATAAGCCTTTAAAATTAGCACTTTTGATTTCTCCCATAGACTTTTAAAGGGTGTTCTGCGGCATTCGAATTTGCTGCGAACACCCCAAATTGTTTGCTGCTTATATGAATTGGAGCCATGGCTGGGACAGTGGCAGATCGGGGCCCTTATCAGGACAAATTTGTATTTGGGTCCCTGGAAAGGGGAGATTTTTTTTTTTTTTTTTTAGTATAGACACAAGAATGAGATATTTTGCTGACAGTTTGTTCAGTGATCTGCAGAAGACATAGTATTAAAAATAACAATGGCATAGCATGTCTCTTGTTTTACATTAAATATCAAGCCCTGCCCCCTAGGACTCACTGTCAAAATGCCAGCTGTGTCATGGCATACTTCTGCACAGTCCTCACTTTTTTTTTTTTTTTTTTTTTTTTTTTTTTTGTGTAGATGCTTTGTAGCTGACATGGCATACAACAGCCTTTCAACCTGTTTGCCCAAAAGGAACCCCTGAAGAAAAATGTTAGGTCTTGAACCCCCTGCTAAAACCAATTCATTAGTGGTCAGTAAGGAAAAAAATGCCCCTTACGTTGGTGGTAAGAATGTCACTCTTACAGGCAGCAAAAAAAAATCTTTGTCATGAAGCTGGCCCCACCAAGTGGTTTTGGGCCCTGAAGTATTCGGGCACCATCAAATGGGAGGTTAATTGGCCACAGCTAAAGGAATCGAAGAAACCTCTGATGGAACCCTGGGTGAGACTGGCTGGCATACAGGGACTCCAAACTGGCCAACAACTATTAATCTCCCGAGGGCTTCAGTTATTATTCTAGGTGACAGATACACCATCCTCAGACCCGGTCACTAAAACATTGCATCACAGAAGCGCATCCTCCATTAACCATTTTCTGATGAGCTACATGCACATTATCTTGTGGAAAGGTTTTTGTTGAAATGAATGCTGTGGTGGTCTTTGTCTTTATTGCTAACACGGTTTTTTTTTTTTTTTTTTTTTTCCCCCTTCGTCTTTCAGGACAGCCACCATGAGAGATAGTCTCCTCCTCTTCCTCTAGGAAACACTGCGCCAGCCCAAAAATTCTTACTTCCCCCTGCCAGACCTCAGTATTAGTGTTTCCTCCGGTGGGGAGACACTGTGCAAGGAACCTGGCCACTCAGTCAGGGTGACTATGGCTGTTTTTATTTTTTTGGAGCCTATAATGGAAGCAGGGGCTTGAGGGGGGACTTACCCCTCGTTCTGTTGCCACCACTTCCTAGCCGAGCGCGGCTTCAGGCTGTGGGGGCTCCCTATCGCGGCCACAGGGCTGCAGCATGCAGGCGTTCGCCTTTCCTGTGTACTATACAGACCGCTTTGCTTTTTTTTTTTTTTTTTTTTTTTTTGAACTAGGCGGGCCGGGCGACGTCATTTCTGGCGGAAGGGCGAATGCTTGTCTTTGACCCGTGGCTTCCGGTTCCGGGTCGCGGCGCTGATAGGGAAGCCAGGCACAGGCTGGAGATGAGTCTGGGACGTGCACAGGCAGCGTAGGACTCGGTAGTAGCAACCACCTGCAAAGTCATGTCGGAAGCAGATGCTCAGCCAACGGACACTACCTCCAGCCTTCCTAAGGTAAGAGTGCCCTGGGGAAGAGTACTCTTTATCTAGAATTGTCCCTCCATGTATAGTTCCTGTCATGGGGGGGCAGACACCCTGGGTGGTCAGGGGGAGGGAGGCTCAGATCCCCACATATTAAGGAGGGTCTAGTGCACTCCCAGGGTTGTATCCTTGTTTTTTAAAAAAAAAAGTGACAATGTTTTTTTTCTTTCATGTATTTCAGAAAGTTACAGAGAAGTCTAGGTCTACACATGGCTCTAAGAAGAGGTGTGCCTCTTGCAAAGACACATTAGGGGAAGCATGGACAAAGGTCTTGTGTAGGGAGTGCATAGACTCCCTTGTTAAGGAGAGGGACTCTGAACAGGAGTCAGGACTTGCAGCCTCGGTTAAGGAGCTTTCGTCCACCTTTTCTTCATTTAAAGCCTTATTTGAAAGGTTTCAGCCTCCCATTAGTCCAGCTCCCCAGGATACAACCCTGCCTCAGGCTCAGGGCTCTGCTCCTGCCCAACCTGCAACTTCAGTTAGGGCAGAGGAAGCTCCAGGGCCCTCCGGAGTGGAACAAAGACAACCAGACAGTTCCTCCTCCGATTCCCAGGATGGTTCTGAGGGGGAGGACCAGGACGGGGAGTCCAGGAAATCCTCCAGATATAAATTATCCCTGGAAGAGGTAGAGGACCTCTTAGGGGCTATTTATACAACCCTCGGTATTCAGGAGGACAGGAAACCCCTGACCCTTCATGACCAAATGTACAAAGGCTTGGGGGAACAAAGGAGGAAAGTTTTTCCAGTACATGAGGTACTGGTTGAAACTATTAAAAAGGAGTGGCAGGATCCCGAAAGGAAACCCTTTTTTTCTAGATCCTTAAAGAGGAGATTTCCGTTCTCGGATGATCCTACATCTATCTGGAATAAAAATCCCAAGTTAGATGCGCCTTCTCCCAGGTTTCCAGACACACAGACCTGGCATTTGAGGACATGGGGGCCCTGGTGGATGTCATGGATAAGAGAATAGACTCTCTCCTCAAAGACTTGGGATTCAACAATTGGTAACTTAAAACCTGAGTTGGCTGTCACAGTAGTGGCTTGCAATCTGGAGCACTGGCTCTCTAAGATTCAAGAGCATATTGAAGCTGGAACGGCAAAAGAAACCATTCTGTCTTTCCCTACGATTCTGTGAGGTATCGCCTACATAGCTGATGCCTCGGCAGAGTCAGTACGTATGTCGGCCAGATCAGCGGCTCTGGCCAATTCGGCCAGGAGAGCCCTCTGGCTAAACTTGGCCGGGCGATAGCGCCTCTAAAGTCAAATTGTGCAGCATACCGTTAACGGGAGACCTTCTCTTTGGCCCAGGGTTAGAGACCGTCTTGGACCGCACAGCAGACAGGAAGAAATCCTTCCCGGTTAAGCGGAAAACCCCTGCACATACAAAGAAGGGGTTTCGTCCGCAAAAGCGTAAAGAAACTCCAAAGCCGGAAGGGCAAAAGAAATTTTGGGGTCAGAAAGGCAAGGGCAGGGGAGGGGCGATTTTTTTTTTTTTTTTTTTTTTTCCTCCTGAACAGCCCCGTAAAAGTCAATGACTCCCCAACCAGGGTGGGGGGAAGACTGGGGGCCTTCCTCCCACAGTGGGAGGCAATATCCCCCCAATCGCTTTATCCTAGGGATTATAAGAAGGGGGTACCATATCGAATTCACAAATCCTCCTCCGGAGATTTCTTGTCACGCACCTACCCAGGTGTACGGCAAAAGCCGAGGCTCTGTTGGAAGCATTAAGAGATCTGGTAGATCAAAATGTGGTTCTCAGAGTTCCAAAGGCCGAGGAGGGAGAGGGTTTCTATTCACACATTTTCGTAGTGAAGAAACCCACAGGGAAATTCAGACTGATTCTGAATCTAAAGCCCCTGAACAGGTCAGTGACATACAGGAGATTCCGTATGGAAACAATTTTCACAGTCAGAGCCCTGTTGCCCCGCAACTGCTTTATGGTGTCTCTGGACCTAAAGGACGCGTATCTACACGTTCCTATAACCGAAGCCTCGCAGAGGTTTCTTCGGCTAGCGGTAGATGTAGGTGGAACAACGGTACATCTACAGTTTCAGGCGCTGCCTTTCGGGCTATCCTCCTCGCCCCGCATTTTCACCAAGGTCTTGGCGGAGGTGATGGCTTTTCTTCGGCTCCAGGGTATATCAGTGATAGCATACCTGGACGACCTGCTCCTATTTGCAGCGTGTCCACTGCAGTTAGTAAGAGATCTAGAACTAACAAAGAGGGTTCTTACAGGTCTAGGGTGGCTAATGAACTTGGAGAAATCCAGTTTGATTCCTTCTCAGCGCATCACGTACTTAGGCTATCTGTTGGACTCAACGCTACTGAGAGTGTTTCTTCCAGCAGAAAAAGTACAAAAACTGGACAGGGCAGTGGCTGTTCTCCAGTGCAGCAGTCAGGTCTCCATAAGAATTCTGATGTCGGTCCTAGGACTATTAACCGCTACCCTCCCAGCAGTGCAATGGGCAGGTCTGCACTTTCGTCCCTTACAGTCCTTTGTCCTAAGGGTGTGGGATCACAGTCAGAAAGATCTGGACACCTTGGTACAGGTTCCACCCCAAGTAAAGAGATCCCACTGGTGGTGGAGGAGGGTCTCAAACTTGTCGCAGGGTCGTCTGTGGTTCATCCCAGTTTCTCAGGTGGTAACCACAGACGCAAGTGGCAAGGGTTGGGGGGCACATCTGGGTTCCCTTTTAGCACAGGGCACCTGGGAGGGCGACGAACTAAGAAGGTCGTCCAATTGGAAGGAGCTGAGGGCAATCGGGCTAGCACTCAGGTTCTTCAAAGAGGAGCTACAGGGCCACCATGTGCAGGTGCGGTCGGACAACTCGTCCGCCATGGCCTATGTAAACAGGGCGGCACAAGAAGCGGAGTCCTGTCGGCCTTAGCATCAGGCATTCTGAACTGGGCCGAGACTCACACTCTCTCACTCTCAGCAGTCTTCCTGAGAGGAGAAAAGAATGTGATAGCAGATTTTCTCAGCCGAACCAAACTGAGAGAGGGCGATTGGATCCTCAACCAGGAGGTTTTCAATCTCATTTCAGAGAAATGGGGTCCTCCAGAAGTAGATCTGTTCGCGTCAAGAAGCAACGCGAAAGCCCCTTGTTTTTTTTTCTCCCTAAACAGAGGGGAGGGAGCGCGAGGGGTCGACGCATTGATCCAGAGCTGGCATTTCAGAATCTGCTATGCCTTCCCGCCCCCAGCGTTATTACTGGCAGTTCTCAGGAAGTTCCAGATGGAAAACACGTCCCTGATTCTAGTAGCACCACATTGGCCAAAGAGGGCTTGGTTCTCAGTACTCAAGCAGCTAGCGGTCGAACCTCCCTTATTCCTGCCACCTCGAGAGGATCTCCTCTCACAGGGCCCAGTCCTCTGTCCACAGGTTCACCAATGGCAGTTAGCGGCCTGGCTACTGAGGAGGGTATGCTAAGAGCTAGAGGTTTTTCTGAGAAATTAATCTCCACCCTCCTCAACAGCAGGAAAAAGGAAACGCACCAGATTTATAAAAAGGTCTGGGTACGTTTCAATGAATGGTGTGCAGAAGGCTCCTTTGCGGTACACAGTCCAACAATGGTGTTGGAATTCCTTCAGTGCGGGGCAGATAGGGGTTTATCCATAAGTACCCTTAAAGGTCAGGTGTCAGCACTCAGTGCTTATTTAGAAAAGCATCTGGCCACCAACCCTTGGGTGGTCAGATTCTTTAAGGCTCTGTCTAGACAAAGACCGGTTCAGGGCCCTCCCTTTCCCAAGTGGGACCTATCTTTAGTGTTACAGGGCCTGACGGGAACCCCCTTTGAACCTTTAGAGGAATGTCTACTAAAGGATCTTACGTTAAAAACAGTTTTTTTGGTAGCAGTGACTACTGCCAGGAGAGTCAGTGAGATTGAGGCCTTATCAGTTAGACCTCCTTTTTGCGTTATTTTTTCAGATCGGATCATCTTCAAGACTGATCCAGCATTTTTACCTAAGGTGGCTTCTGGTTTCCACAGAAGTCATGAGGTAGTTCTACCCTCATTTTGTCCCAACCCCTCGGGGGAAAGGGAATTAAAATTTCATTCTTTGGACGTAAGGAGATGTATCCTTAAGTACCTAGAGCTGACCAAGAGGTTTAGAAAGTCAGACTCTTTATTTGTTTTGTTTTCTGGGGCCAGAAAAGGATGCAAAGCGTCTCGACGCACTATTGCCAGATGGCTCAGAGTAACCATTGGCCAGGCCTATACATTAGCAGGGAAAGAAATCCCAATGGGTATAAGGGCACACTCTACCAGAGCTATAGCAGCTTCTCAGGCAGAAAAGGCTGGAGCAACGCCAGAGCAAATATGCAGGGCTGCAACATGGTCCAGCTATTCCACTTTCGTAAAGCACTACAGAGTGGACCTGGTGTCGGCTAGTGAGCAAGCCTTTGGGCGAAAGGTATTGCAAGCTGTAGTCCCACCCTAACTGGTAAGTGCTCGTTCATCCTCTCATGGTGGCTGTCCTGAAAGACGAAGGGGGAAAATTAGAGTTACGTACCGGTAACGTCTTTTCCAGTAGTCTTTCAGGACAGCCCTAGTTACCCACCTGAGATTTTTGGGTGTCTTATAAGACCAGAATGCAGCATGATAATGATATGGGATAGTATGTTATGTGTTCTTGTGTCTCCCCAGCTGACCGGAGGTAATCTTGGAATATACTGAGGTCTGGCAGGGGGAAGTAAGAATTTATGGGCTGGCGCAGTGTTTCCTAGAGGAGGAGACTATCTCTCATGGTGGCTGTCCTGAAAGACTACTGGAAAAGACGTTACCGGTACGTAACTCTAATTTTTTTTTTTTTTTTTTTTTTTTTTTTTTTTTTTATGTGTATATAGACCAGCAAGCTGACACTATGCTATCTTTTCTTACAGGCTTGCTTCCAGTTTGAGGAAGACAAGATCATCATAGAATTACATCATCTAAACCCTCTCACATTTTCAGCCCGCTTTCCCATAGAGGAGATCTCATACTTGTCTGTGAAAGAACTCCAGGCCAAGTCCATCACCCTAAAATGAAGAATCCTGCAATAGAGGAGCCACCTGTCCCACGTGTCCATACTCAGGCTCTGTGAAATGGCCATAGTGGTTGACAAAGAAAATATTCTTTAAGCCTGTCTTGTAAACCCCCCCCTTCCCCTCCAATCTCCATCCTTGCTGCTCATGTAGACATACATTGTGCTTTGCTCAGTTCATGTACTAGAAATGAATTTCATTCACATTTCAAATAAAATTCAAGGAATTCTATTGTTTCTGATCAAACAAATCATTTTATTTGGTGCTAAACTGACTTTGGATTGATTGCCGTAGTTGTAAATTGCTGCCTAGTGCATAGCGCCTCCCTGCTGAAGGTTTGTTGCATTACTTCTAGATGACACACAGTAACCAACAGAGGGTGTTAATGCTACATTTTCTGCCCCTTTTTTTTTTTTTTTTTTTTTTTTTTTTTTTCTTCTAGCTTCAGACAAAGCTGTATACAGAGTTATTCCAAGCTTTAACCATAAACTTTCAATAACCATTACATGCTGGAATTTCACAAAGTCTAAACTCTTTAAATACAGAGAGCAGCTGCAGTGGATTTGCACAGTACAGGCCATGGTTGGGTATGTGCAGTGAATGTAGTAGTACCCCAGTATGGGCAGTGCTGGGGGTAGTAGTTACTGGAGCAACTTTAGTCTCAGTGTAAGGGTAATAGATTAGAGAGCAATAGATTAGGGGTAGTTGTAAAAACCTAGTAAGAGTAATGGTAGCAGCACTGTAGTTTTATATACCCTCACCAGTCACTTTATTAGATACACATGTTTAATTGCTTGGTAACAAAATTACTAATCAACCAATCGCATGGCAGCAAGTCAATGCATCTAGATGTGGTGAAGACAACTTGCTGAAGTTCAAACTGATCATTAGAATGGGAAAGAAAGGGGATATAAGTGACTTTGAACGTGGCCATGATTGTTGGTCCAGTAAACTTTTTGATCTTCTATATATTTTAATCTTTTCAGGCTCCAGACTGAAAGCTGTATACAATTATTCCAAGCTTTAACCATTACTGAAAAATGCATTTCACAAGGTCCAAGCTAGTTAAATACAGAAAGGGCAGTGGGTTTGCCCAGTACAGGCAGTGGTAGTGTATGGGCAGTAGTTGTGGCAGTGAATGTAGTAGTACCCCCAGTATGGGCAGTGTTGGGTGTAGGAGCTACTGGAGCAGCTTTAGTCTCAGTGTAAGGGCAGTGGATTGGAAGGCAATAGATAAGGGGGTGCAGTAAAAACCTGGTAAGAGTAATGGTAGCAGCTGTATGTGTGTGCCCATCTGATGGGTGAACTGTTGCCTAGGGGCACAGCCGCTGACTTCCCCCATTAGCCTGGCCGGGGGAACTCGAGGGGCCCTACACAGGGCTGGGGCACTGACTGACTCTACAGAGAAAGAAGCAGCTGTGGAGGACCTCCATTATTGCTGCTGCAGAGGAGTTCAGCAGCAGCTTATCCTGTGAAGAGGGAGTCCAGTGAAGCAGGCGGGCACCATGCCTCTGAACCTGGTTTGTGAGTCCGCTCTCTGATCCTGTCACCGGCGGCCCTAGGCAAGACAAACGACACCCTGGCCACAAACACTCCCTCTCCCACTCTGGGGGGTGTTAGTCTCGCCTAGGGCATGAAATAGTTAAGCACTATGTATGTACCCATGAGGGCTGCTTAAAGATACCGTACCCCAATGGTTGCCCTGACCTTGCAAGTCCCCTGACACTCTGGGTTCAGACATTTCAGTCAAATACATTATAAATGCAGACACAGAATAGTTCAAAGCAAACCACATGAGTGTCAATTTTTGCAGTAAATGGATTCAGTGAGGATGAACCAGGCAAAAGAAATCTGGTTAGTATTGTACACATTAAATAAACAAGCAAATGAATGATCAATCCATGTACTCCCTGAGAATCAATAAAACATCATGGCTGCTAAGCCCTGACAACGTGGTCAGTTTACATTCCTCCATCATCCGCTCTCTCCTCTGTCCTTCCCCCCCCCCCCACCTGTCTGCTCCTGTGTCAGTAAAAGTGATAACACCAAATTTAACACACCTGAGATCTTGTCACATTAACAAATCACATGACACTGGGGAGGGAAAATGGCTAATTGGGCCCAATTTGGACATTTTCACTTAGGGGTGTACTCACTTTTGTTACCAGTGGTTTAGACATTAATGGCTGTGTGTTGAGTTATTTTGAGGGGACAGCAAATTTACACTGTTATACAAGCTGTACACTCACTACTTTACATTGTAGCAAAGTGTCATTTCTTCAGTGTTGTCACATGAAAAGATAGAAGAAAATATTTACAAAAATGTGACAGAGTTGTACTTTTGTGAGATACTGTATTTACCATATACGCTTGCGCCAACGTCATCCGCACTGAAGAAAGGGCACGATCGTGCTGTGACCGTCAGCTCACGCGTGGGAGTGATTTCACATGACTCTGGCCAGTCACAGAGCCTGGAAGGAAGAGAGGTGAAGATGGACGGGGACATCGCAGGCTTTGTTTGCAGGTAAGTGGCACATAATGGGCTAGTATGTGATGCATACTAGCCCATTATGCTTTTACTTTGCAGGGAACAAAAGAGGAAGTAAAACCCATCGGGGTAATAAAAACTATCAGAGGAATCCGCGCTTAGGATGTTTATAACTGCTGCCTCCCTATAAAAAGATATCACCTAGGTGAAACCCAAACAAAGTATAAAAACAAAAAAATAGGGAATGGCGCTGTTCTATGAGAGAAAAATTGTTGTATGTGTATAAACCATGAAGGGGTATGTATATATGTACATATACACATATACAGTATATAGTGAAGAAAATGTGTATATCCAACAAGAACAAATCCTTCCTCTCATATAAAGATATAAAGTGACAAGTGCTGAAAATTAATATGTGCAAAAATATATATTTACATCAATATTCAAGTAAGAACGCAATCAATGAATGTACTTCTCCACTGGTGTTACTAGTACTCATCAATCATCATTAACAAGCTGTGCAGTGCATATATAAACATGTATAACAATTCAAAAAATGACTAATAAAACTGCTGTTGGTAATATCTGATAATAAAAATCAGAAATAAGTGTCCATAAAAAGTGACATAGTGCTCCATCCAATTAGTGAAAATCTTCTTAAAATATAGACATGAAAAAAACGTGCTGGCAATGGTGACTGTGTTCCCCTTATGTGTTTTCACTCACCAGCAGGGCCGTCTTTAGTGCAGGGCAAACGGGGCACTTGCCCCGGGCCCAATCTTTGTTGGGGGGCCCGCGCTAGCCGTGAATTGAGGCCCCGATGACAGCTTTGCAGAGAGCACAGAGGATACGGGAGGATGTATTCCACGCTAGCCAGCTGAGGGGGGGCGGGGCCGGGGCCGGGAGCTCCGTTGATGCTCTGACCCCGCCTACGTGCAGCCTGTATACTCAGAAAAGAGCGTCTGTAGTGAGAGCCAGGGATCGGAGTGGGAGGGTCAGTGGAGCTCCCGGCCCTGCCCTCTCTATACTGGCTGGTGAATACAGAGGTCCGGGGGCGGGGCCGGGAGCTCCAATGACACTCCCACTCCGATCACTGGCTCTCACTACAGACGCTCTTTTCCGAGTACACAGGCTGCACGTGGGCGGGGTCAGAGCATCAGTGGAGCTCCCGGCCCCGCCCCTCTCAGCTAGCTAGCGTTGGAATACATCCTCCCGTGTCCTCTGTGCACTCTGCAAAGCTGTCATCAAGGTCCCAATTCATGGGTGATGTGGGCCCCCCAACAAAGCGTCAGTGGAGCTCCCGGCTGTTGTAGTGAGAGCAGAGAGTGGAAGCCCCGCCCACACACCTGAATGTATGTAGTGAGTTTGGCTGGCCAGGTATGTCCTTACACCCATAAAATGCCTGAATGTTTAAACCCTGAGCTGTGTTATTCAACTGTAAAGCTGTGCATTGCTGAAAGTTCTCTGACCATCCCCTGTATAATGTCTGCAGTCTCTGATTGTCTCCTGCAGTATATCCGCAGTCTCTGATTGTCTCCTGCAGTATGTCCGCAGTCTCTGATTGTCTCCTGCAGTATGTCCGCAGTCTCTGATTGTCTCCTGCAGTATGTCCACAGTCTCTGATTGTCTCCTGCAGTATGTCCGCAGTCTCTGATTGTCTCCTGCAGTATGTCCATAGTCTCTGATTGTCTCCTGCAGTATGTCCATAGTCTCTGATTGTCTCCTGCAGTATGTCCGCAGTCTCTGATTGTCTCCTGCAGTATGTCCGCAGTCTCTGATTGTCTCCTGCAGAATGTCCGCAGTCTCTAGTAATCTCCTGCAGTATGTCCGCAGTCTCTGATTGTCTCCTGCAGTATGTCCGCAGTCTCTTATTGTCTCCTGCAATATGTCCGCAGTCTCTGATTGTCTCCTGCAGTATGTCCGCAGTCTCTGATTGTCTCCTGCAGTATGTCCGCAGTCTCTGGTAATCTCCTGCAGTATGTACGCAGTCTCTGATTGTCTCCTGCAGTATGTCCGCAGTCTCTGATTGTCTCCTGCAGTATGTCGCAGTCTCTGGTAATCTCCTGCAGTATGTCTGCAGTCTCTGATTGTCTCCTGCAGTATGTCCACAGTCTCTGATTGTCCCCTGCAGTATGTCCATAGTCTCTGATTGTCTCCTGCAGTATGTCCGCAGTCTCTGATTGTCTCCTGCAGTATGTCCGCAGTCTCTGATTGTCTCCTGCAGTATGTCCGCAGTCTCTGGTAATCTCCTGCAGTATGTACGCAGTCTCTGATTGTCTCCTGCAGTATGTCCGCAGTCTCTGATTGTCTCCTGCAGTATGTCGCAGTCTCTGGTAATCTCCTGCAGTATGTCCGCAGTCTCTGATTGTCTCCTGCAGTATGTCCACAGTCTCTGATTGTCCCCTGCAGTATGTCCATAGTCTCTGATTGTCTCCTGCAGTATGTCCGCAGTCTCTGATTGTCTCCTGCAGTATGTCCGCAGTCTCTGATTGTCTCCTGCAGTATGTCCGCAGTCTCTGATTGTCTCCTGCAGTATGTCCGCAGTCTCTGGTAATCTCCTGCAGTATGTCCGCAGTCTCTGATTGTCTCCTGCAGTATATCCGCAGTCTCTGGTAATCTCCTGCAGTATGTCCATAGTCTCTGATTGTCTCCTGCAGTATGTCCGCAGTCTCTGATTGTCTCCTGCAGTATGTCCGCAGTCTCTGTCTCCTGCAGTATGTCCGCAGTCTCTGATTGTCTCCTGCAGTATGTCCGCAGTCTCTGATTGTCTCCTGCAGTATGTCCATAGTCTCTGATTGTCTCCTGCAGTATGTCCGCAGTCTCTGTCTCCTGCAGTATGTCCGCAGTCTCTGATTGTCTCCTGCAGTATGTCCGCAGTCTCTGATTGTCTCCTGCAGTATGTCCATAGTCTCTGATTGTCTCCTGCAGTATGTCCGCAGTCTCTGATTGTCTCCTGCAGTATGTCCGCAGTCCCTGATTGTCTCCTGCAGTATGTCCGCAGTCTCTGATTGTCTCCTGCAGTATGTCCACAGTCTCTGATTGTCTCCTGCAGTATGTCCGCAGTCTCTGATTGTCTCCTGCAGTATGTCCATAGTCTCTGATTGTCTCCTGCAGTATGTCCGCAGTCTCTGATTGTCTCCTGCAGTATGTCCGCAGTCTCTGATTGTCTCCTGCAGTATGTCCGCAGTCCCTGATTGTCTCCTGCAGTATGTCCGCAGTCTCTGATTGTCTCCTGCAGTATGTCCGCAGTCTCTGATTGTCTCCTGCAGTATGTCCGCAGTCTCTGATTTTCTCCTGCAGTATGTCCGCAGTCTCTGATTGTCTCCTGCAGTATGTCCGCAGTCTCTGATTGTCTCCTGCAGTATGTCCGCAGTCTCTGATTGTCTCCTGCAGTATGTCCGTAGTCTCTGATTGTCTCCTGCAGTATGTCCGCAGTCTCTGATTGTCTCCTGCAGTATGTCCGCAGTCTCTGATTGTCTCCTGCAGTATGTCTGCAGTCTCTGGTAATCTCCTGCAGTATGTCCGCAGTCTCTGATTGTCTTCTGAAGTATGTCCGCAGTCTCTGGTAATCTCCTGCAGTATGTCCATAGTCTCTGATTGTCTCCTGCAGTATGTCCGCAGTCTCTGATTGTCACCTGCAGTATGTCCGCAGTCTCTGGTAATCTCCTGCAGTATGTCCGCAGTCTCTGGTAACCTTCTGCAGTATGTCCGCAGTCTCTGATTGTCTCCTGCAGTATGTCCACAGTCTCTGGTAACCTTCTGCAGTATGTCCGCAGTCTCTGATTGTCTCCTGCAGTATGTCCGCAGTCTCTGATTGTCTCCTGCAGTATGTCCGCAGTCTCTGATTGTCTCCTGCAGTATGTCCGCAGTCTCTGGTAATCTCCTGCAGTATGTACGCAGTCTCTGATTGTCTCCTGCAGTATGTCCGCAGTCTCTGATTGTCTCCTGCAGTATGTCCGCAGTCTCTGGTAATCTCCTGCAGTATGTCCGCAGTCTCTGATTGTCTCCTGCAGTATGTCCGCAGTCTCTGATTGTCTCCTGCAGTATGTCCGCAGTCTCTGATTGTCTCCTGCAGTATGTCCGCAGTCTCTGATTGTCTCCTGCAGTATGTCCGCAGTCTCTGATTGTCACCTGCAGTATGTCCGCAGTCTCTGGTAATCTCCTGCAGTATGTCCGCAGTCTCTGATTGTCTCCTGCAGTATGTCCGCAGTCTCTGGTAACCTTCTGCAGTATGTCCGCAGTCTCTGATTGTCTCCTGCAGTATGTCCGCAGTCTCTGATTGTCTCCTGCAGTATGTCCGCAGTCTCTGATTGTCTCCTGCAGTATGTCCGCAGTCTCTGATTGTCTCCTGCAGTATGTCCGCAGTCTCTGATTGTCTCCTGCAGTATGTCCGCAGTCTCTGATTGTCTCCTGCAGTATGTCCATAGTCTCTGATTGTCTCCTGCAGTATGTCCGCAGTCTCTGATTGTCTCCTGCAGTATGTCCGCAGTCTCTGATTGTCACCTGCAGTATGTCCGCAGTCTCTGGTATTCTCCTGCAGTATGTCCGCAGTCTCTGATTGTCTCCTGCAGTATGTCCGCAGTCTCTGGTAACCTTCTGCAGTATGTCCGCAGTCTCTGATTGTCTCCTGCAGTATGTCCGCAGTCTCTGATTGTCTCCTGCAGTATGTCTGCAGTCTCTGATTGTCTCCTGCAGTATGTCCGCAGTCTCTGGTAATCTCCTGCAGTATGTCCGCAGTCTCTGATTGTCTCCTGCAGTATGTCCGCAGTCTCTGATTGTCTCCTGCAGTATGTCCATAGTCTCTGATTGTCTCCTGCAGTATGTCCGCAGTCTCTGATTGTCTCCTGCAGTATGTCCGCAGTCTCTGATTGTCTCCTGCAGTATGTCCGCAGTCTCTGGTAATCTCCTGCAGTATGTCCGCAGTCTCTGATTGTCTCCTGCAGTATATCCGCAGTCTCTGGTAATCTCCTGCAGTATGTCCATAGTCTCTGATTGTCTCCTGCAGTATGTCCGCAGTCTCTGATTGTCTCCTGCAGTATGTCCGCAGTCTCTGTCTCCTGCAGTATGTCTGCAGTCTCTGATTGTCTCCTGCAGTATGTCCGCAGTCTCTGATTGTCTCCTGCAGTATGTCCACAGTCTCTGATTGTCTCCTGCAGTATGTCCGCAGTCTCTGATTGTCTCCTGCAGTATGTCCATAGTCTCTGATTGTCTCCTGCAGTATGTCCATAGTCTCTGATTGTCTCCTGCAGTATGTCCGCAGTCTCTGATTGTCTCCTGCAGTATGTCCGCAGTCTCTGATTGTCTCCTGCAGTATGTCCGCAGTCTCTAGTAATCTCCTGCAGTATGTCCGCAGTCTCTGATTGTCTCCTGCAGTATGTCCGCAGTCTCTTATTGTCTCCTGCAATATGTCCGCAGTCTCTGATTGTCTCCTGCAGTATGTCCGCAGTCTCTGATTGTCTCCTGCAGTATGTCCGCAGTCTCTGGTAATCTCCTGCAGTATGTACGCAGTCTCTGATTGTCTCCTGCAGTATGTCCGCAGTCTCTGATTGTCTCCTGCAGTATGTCGCAGTCTCTGGTAATCTCCTGCAGTATGTCCGCAGTCTCTGATTGTCTCCTGCAGTATGTCCACAGTCTCTGATTGTCCCCTGCAGTATGTCCATAGTCTCTGATTGTCTCCTGCAGTATGTCCGCAGTCTCTGATTGTCTCCTGCAGTATGTCCGCAGTCTCTGATTGTCTCCTGCAGTATGTCCGCAGTCTCTGGTAATCTCCTGCAGTATGTACGCAGTCTCTGATTGTCTCCTGCAGTATGTCCGCAGCCTCTGATTGTCTCCTGCAGTATGTCGCAGTCTCTGGTAATCTCCTGCAGTATGTCCGCAGTCTCTGATTGTCTCCTGCAGTATGTCCACAGTCTCTGATTGTCCCCTGCAGTATGTCCATAGTCTCTGATTGTCTCCTGCAGTATGTCCGCAGTCTCTGATTGTCTCCTGCAGTATGTCCGCAGTCTCTGATTGTCTCCTGCAGTATGTCCGCAGTCTCTGGTAATCTCCTGCAGTATGTCCGCAGTCTCTGGTAATCTCCTGCAGTATGTCCGCAGTCTCTGATTGTCTCCTGCAGTATATCCGCAGTCTCTGGTAATCTCCTGCAGTATGTCCATAGTCTCTGATTGTCTCCTGCAGTATGTCCGCAGTCTCTGATTGTCTCCTGCAGTATGTCCGCAGTCTCTGTCTCCTGCAGTATGTCCGCAGTCTCTGATTGTCTCCTGCAGTATGTCCGCAGTCTCTGATTGTCTCCTGCAGTATGTCCATAGTCTCTGATTGTCTCCTGCAGTATGTCCGCAGTCTCTGATTGTCTCCTGCAGTATGTCCGCAGTCCCTGATTGTCTCCTGCAGTATGTCCGCAGTCTCTGATTGTCTCCTGCAGTATGTCCACAGTCTCTGATTGTCTCCTGCAGTATGTCCGCAGTCTCTGATTGTCTCCTGCAGTATGTCCATAGTCTCTGATTGTCTCCTGCAGTATGTCCGCAGTCTCTGATTGTCTCCTGCAGTATGTCCGCAGTCTCTGATTGTCTCCTGCAGTATGTCCGCAGTCCCTGATTGTCTCCTGCAGTATGTCCGCAGTCTCTGATTGTCTCCTGCAGTATGTCCGCAGTCTCTGATTGTCTCCTGCAGTATGTCCGCAGTCTCTGATTTTCTCCTGCAGTATGTCCGCAGTCTCTGATTGTCTCCTGCAGTATGTCCGCAGTCTCTGATTGTCTCCTGCAGTATGTCCGCAGTCTCTGATTGTCTCCTGCAGTATGTCCGTAGTCTCTGATTGTCTCCTGCAGTATGTCCGCAGTCTCTGATTGTCTCCTGCAGTATGTCCGCAGTCTCTGATTGTCTCCTGCAGTATGTCTGCAGTCTCTGGTAATCTCCTGCAGTATGTCCGCAGTCTCTGATTGTCTTCTGAAGTATGTCCGCAGTCTCTGGTAATCTCCTGCAGTATGTCCATAGTCTCTGATTGTCTCCTGCAGTATGTCCGCAGTCTCTGATTGTCACCTGCAGTATGTCCGCAGTCTCTGGTAATCTCCTGCAGTATGTCCGCAGTCTCTGGTAACCTTCTGCAGTATGTCCGCAGTCTCTGATTGTCTCCTGCAGTATGTCCACAGTCTCTGGTAACCTTCTGCAGTATGTCCGCAGTCTCTGATTGTCTCCTGCAGTATGTCCGCAGTCTCTGATTGTCTCCTGCAGTATGTCCGCAGTCTCTGATTGTCTCCTGCAGTATGTCCGCAGTCTCTGGTAATCTCCTGCAGTAT
>NC_133330.1:10783488-10966403 GCF_042186555.1 Aquarana catesbeiana
TGCTTCATTTTATAGCTCCATTTCTTTAGCGCAACATTAATCAGGACTCTGGCAGATGTGCAGGACATATCTTTATTTTTAAATTAGTGAAATGCTACATGTGCAAAAATTGTTATCATGGTGGTAGGTTGTATTTCTGACATAGAAAAGGTTGCCATGTTGCGGGTGAACCTTCCTGCGATCCAGCCTGCATTCCTCTATTGATTCCTGTGTACCAACTTCTCTCTATTTCTTGATTATCCATATCTGCTGCCTGCCCTGACTTCTGCCTTATTCCTGGTTATCTGGGTCTACTGCCTGCCACGGGCTCTGGAAAATATTTTGCTACCATGGTATCTGTGTCTACTTCCTGCCCTGACTTCTGGCTCGTACCTGGTTATCCATGTCCACTGCCTATACTGACCTTTGTATTATATCCTGGTATCTCTGTCCACTGCCTACCCTGACCTCTGGCTTGTATCCTGGTATCTGTGTCCGCTGCTGCCATGACCTTTCCTTGTATCCTGGTGTCTGTGTCCACTGCCTGCCCTGACTTCTGTCTTGTTCCTGGTTCTCCATGCCCACTTCTTATCCTAACTTTTGGCTGAAATCCTGGTATCTGTGTCCACTGCTTATCCTGACCTCTGGCTTGTATCCCGGTATCTGTGTCCACTGCTTATCCTGACCTCTGCTTGTATCCCGGTATCTGTGTCCACTGCTTATCCTGACCCTCTGGCTTGTATCCATAGGCGTGTGCACAGGGTGTGCCAGGTGTGCCTGAGCACACCCTAATCACCTTGTGTGCTGTGGATACACCCTGTTTGGACCCGTGATGTTTTACCAAAGCCCCCCTACTGGGGCTCCAAAAAAAAAATTGGGGCAAAAAACGAATAAAAAAAATAATAAAATTGTTAAAAAAATGTTAAAAAATAATTAGAAAAATAAAATTGTTAAAAATAATAATAATAAAAATGTTAAAAAATAATTTTAAAAAATAACATTTTAAAAATTAATAAAATAATAAAAATAAAAACTACTGACACCTACCTCTGCCCTACTGACATTGTCCACGGCTCTACTGACACAGGCAGTATATATACACATACACACGTATATGTGTTGGGGTGCACACCCTAATCCAATAGGCTGCGCACACCTATGCTTGTATCCTGGTATCTGTGTCCACTGCCTATCCTGACCTCTGGCTTGTATCCCAGTATCTGTGTCCACTGCCTATCCTGACCTCTGGCTTGTATCCCAGTATCTGTGTCCACTGCCTATCCTGACCTCTGGCTTGTATCCCGGTATCTGTGTTCACTGCCTATCCTGACCTCTGGCTTCTATCCCGGTATCTGTGTTCACTGCCTATTCTGACCTCTGGCTTGTATCCCGGTATCTGTGTTCACTGCCTATCCTGACCTCTGGCTTATATCCCAGTATCTGTGTCCACTGCCAATCCTGACCTTTGACTTGTATCCTGGTATTAGTGCCTGCTGCTTACCCTGACCTCTGGCTTGTATCCTGGTTTTAGTGCCCGCTGCTTACCCTGACCTCTGGCTTGTATCCTGCTATCTGTGACTGCTGCTTGCCCTGGCCCCTGAACTGCTACCTATTGGTCATTCTACTGCTTTTCCTAGTTATCTACGTTCACTATGACTAAGGCTCATGCAAAACGCATCAGTTGTTTGCTTTTTTAATGCTCATATGTAGCCAATACATTTTTGCATCAAGGACTTTGGAGTTGCCGGCTCTTCTCTCTTAAAAATATATATTGTTCACTGCCTACCATGACCTCTGGCTTGTATCCCAGTATCTGTGTCCCTTGTCTGCCCTGACCTCTGGCTTGTATCCCAGTATCTGTGTCCCTTGTCTCCCCTGACCTACTGACTTGTATTCTGATATCTGTGGCTGCTGCCTGCCATGACCTTTGAACTGCTACCTGTTGATCATTCCAATCCAATGCTACCTGCAGTACACCTACCTTCTCCTGTCCTACTTCATGGAGCCTACTTGACTTGTGGTCCATAGTACTAGAGCAAGGTGTACCTGGATCATCCACATATGATTGGCAAGTCCTGATATACTCTTCATTCTCATCCATTCCAGCGTGATCCCAGCCAGTTCTCAGGTTCCAAGTTTGATCCAGGGTGGTCCCTCCTCTGTATATCCAGCTCCCAGCAATTGCTACGTTGTGTCAGCATGCAGCAAAGCCCAACATTAACAAATGGAGCTCTCTGGTGATTACCTGTCAGCTCTTAGACTGCACACCCTGAGGTATCCCTTTTCACCTGCTCTCACAGGGGACCATCCCCATACAATTGGCAAGTCCTGAACTACTCCTCATTCTCTTCCATTCCAGCGTGATCCCAGTTTGCAGCTCCCAAATTTGATCCAGAGTGGTTCCTACTCTATAGATCCAGCTCCCAGCTCTATATGTCCCATGGTACTTTTCCCTGCCAATAGCTGGCTGTTGGCAGCTGTGTGAAGTTGGCACCCCATGTTTGTAAAACCTGAATAAAAATATACCATTCGTTTGTGCCGCGTTTGTGCTGATTTGTGCCGCAAAAATGAGCGTTTGTGCCGGTTCGGTTTCTGAGATATTAAACATTCAATTTAATGCAAGCCCCGCCCACTTTGCACCCCATGTCCCTGAATTTTAAAAACAAACGCGCCATTCGTTTGTGCCACGTTTGTGCTGGTTTGTGCCGCAAAAATAAACGTTTGTGCCGCTTTGGTTGCGGAGATATTGTGCGTTATAGTTGCTGTAACCCCGCCCATTTTGCACCCCATGTTCCTGAATTTTAAAAACAAATGCGCCATTCGTTTGTGCCGCGTTTGTGCTGGTTTGTGCCGCAAAAATAAACGTTTGTGCTGCTTTGGTTGCGGAGATATTGTGCGTTATAGTTGCTGTAACCCCGCCCATTTTGCACCCCATGTTCCTGAATTTTAAAAACAAACGCGCCATTCGTTTGTGCCGCGTTTGTGCTGGTTTGTGCCGCAAAAATAAATGTTTGTGCCGCTTTGGTTGCGGAGATATTGTGCGTTATAGTTGCTGTAACCCCGCCCATTTTGCACCCCATGTTCCTGAATTTTAAAAACAAACGTGCCATTTGTTTGTGCCGCGTTTGTGCTGGTTTGTGCCGCAAAAATAAACGTTTGTGCCGCTTTGGTTGCGGAGATATTGTGCGTTATAGTTGCTGTAACCCCGCCCATTTTGCACCCCATGTTCCTGAATTTTAAAAACAAATGCACCATTCGTTTGTGCCGCGTTTGTGCTGGTTTGTGCCGCAAAAATAAACGTTTGTGCCGCTTTGGTTGCGGAGATATTGTGCGTTATAGTTGCTGTAACCCCGCCCATTTTGCACCCCATGTTTCTGAATTTTAAAAACAAACGTGCCATTCATTTGTGCCGGGTTTGTGCTGGTTTGTGCCGCAAAAATAAACGTTTGTGCCGCTTTGGTTGCGGAGATATTGTGCGTTATAGTTGCTGTAACCCCGCCCATTTTGCACCCCATGTTCCTGAATTTTAAAAACAAACGTGCCATTTGTTTGTGCCGCGTTTGTGCTGGTTTGTGCCGCAAAAATAAACGTTTGTGCCGCTTTGGTTGCGGAGATATTGTGCGTTATAGTTGCTGTAACCCCGCCCATTTTGCACCCCATGTTCCTGAATTTTAAAAACAAATGCACCATTCGTTTGTGCCGCGTTTGTGCTGGTTTGTGCCGCAAAAATAAACGTTTGTGCCGCTTTGGTTGCGGAGATATTGTGCGTTATAGTTGCTGTAACCCCGCCCATTTTGCACCCCATGTTTCTGAATTTTAAAAACAAACGTGCCATTCATTTGTGCCGCGTTTGTGCTGGTTTGTGCCGCAAAAATAAACGTTTGTGCCGCTTTGGTTGCGGAGGTATTGTGCGTTATAGTTGCTGTAACCCCGCCCATTTTGCACCCCATGTTCCTGAATTTTAAAAACAAACGCGCCATTTGTTTGTGCTGTGTTTGTGCTGGTTTGTGCCGCAAAAATAAATGTTTGTTCCGCTTTGGTTGCGGAGATATTGTGCGTTATAGTTGCTGTAACCCCGCCCATTTTGCACCCCATGTTCCTGAATTTTAAAAACAAACGCGCCATTCGTTTGTGCCGCGTTTGTGCTGGTTTGTGCCGCAAAAATAAACGTTTGTGCCGCTTTGGTTGCGGAGATATTGTGCGTTATAGTTGCTTTAACTCCGCCCATTTTGCACCCCATGTTCCTGAATTTTAAAAACAAACGCGCCATTCGTTTGTGCCACGTTTGTGCTGGTTTGTGCCGCAAAAATAAACGTTTGTGCCGCTTTGGTTGCTGAGATATTGTGCGTTATAGTTGCAGCAACCCCGCCCACATTGCACCCCATGTTCCTGAATTTTAAAAACAACCGCGCCATTTGTTTGTGCCGGGTTTGTGCTGGTTTGTGCCGCAAAAATAAACATTTGTGCAGCTTTGGTTGCGGAGATATTGTGCGTTATATGTTGTCAAACCACATTGACTTTACACCTTGTTATTAAAGCTTACATACAGAACCTAAACTCAGATTGGGTTTCCTTAATGTAAAGCTCCTCCCACTGTACTGGCACTGCACTTCATATTGTACCCTGAAAAAGGCACCTCTGCCGGGTTAGCCCCCCCATATCAAAATTTTTGAAAAAATCTTATGCAGTTTGTTAGATCTTTGTTAGATCAGGTTAGATCAACCGTTGTCTGCGTTAGATCTCACACAGAAGAAGCGATATTAACAGTTATTTGCTGGGGGGGCTAACCCGTCATCAGCCCCCCCTTATCAAAAAATTGACCAAACAGCTATTTTGGAAGCAATTTGTTAGATCCGGTATGATCAAGTGTTTTTAACGTTAGATCTCACATTATTAGAGACTTATTAAGTGATTAATGAGGGGGGCTGGCCCCCCCTTATCAAATTTTCGGGCCAAAAATCATTCGGGCTAATAGATATTCGTTAGATCCGGTAAGATCAAGAGGTTTTAACGTTAGATCTCACATCATTTCAGAGATTTCATATTCTTTGCCAATAACAACATCCAAGTTAGTAGATAATTGTTAGATGAAGTTATTATTGCATTAAACCTAGCATGCACATGGCAGAAATCAGTAATAATCGCAATGTAAGTAGGGATAAAAGCTTGTTGCAGTTTGATCAGTGAGATGTTTTATTTAATCTATGATAAATACATAACAGTTCGTTATTTTATATGAGAAGTTAGGCCCCCGTGGCAGTAGCTTAAAATTAATAAATTTTGGCATCGCTGCTCTAAATTGTGGGCACAACTGGAACAGGCCCAGACTGACATTCTGCTGCCAGGGGCTCTGTGGTGCTATGACCAACTACCACCTGTGCTGAAGTTACACCCCATATTGGGTACGACACTCCGCATATACTCCCAGGTCAGCACACAGAACCGGCTTTCTTCCCTGATTCCCCATTGCTTCCTATCATAGAAAAACCATGGTTCCTCCCTGGTCTGGAACCGCAAATGTTTCGGACCCTAAGCCAAACAGGTAGGGTCCAGGCATCCCACTTTCTAACGGGAGGCCAATGGCCTTCCACAGTAGTGCTAATGAGCCCTTCAAACTTTCCTTGTGGACAGCGCTACAATTACAACACTTTCTCAATACTTTGCCTAATTCACAGGGATTTAATCATCCCCTGACGTCCTTTGAAGCATACTGTTCCAAAGAGGGTTCCCTTCCACAGGCTCTATCCAAAACATACGCCCTCTTGAACTGTCCGGCTGAACAACCACACTTACCGTTCTTGAACAAATGGGAAAGTAAGCTGGGGCGTACATTAACATCTGCTCAGATACAACATGTCCTCAGATTTTCGTTGAAATCATCGGTTTGTACAAAAATTAAAGAGACCAACTATAAACTGTTAACAAGGTGGTACCTCACCCTGCAACTACTGACCAATGTTGGAGATGCCAGGGGGATGGAGGAACACGACTTCACATATTTTGGTCGTGCCCTAAATTGATCCACTTCTGGGAGACAGATAAACCACGCAAAAATTTACGGAATACAAGGTTCCTGGTGATCCAGCTTTTTCCTGCTACATGTCTCCTCCATCTGAGCCAAACTCTATAAAAACTCCATTCCAAATGAGATGGAAGATCGAGTACTCACTGCACAACACCAACAGGAAAAATACTCTAACACTTGGGGACTATGGAACCAGATTGTCGTCTCCACAGAGGGTACTGCCCTTCTTGGGACTTAATGTCACAGAAAAGTTCCGGAGCCCATTCATCATAGTTATCCTGAACCAACGCCATTTCACCCCCCCCCCCCCAGCCTTACCTCCCCCCCCCTTCTATCCTTTTACCTTTTCCATCCTTTTTTCCTTACCTTCTTTGATTATTGAAAATGAGAAAATAGTTTTGGGCGACAGCGGGTCTTGCTCCACAGCCCATTTTCCATCTTTAATAAAAACTGATAGGCCAGGAGGTAAGCAGCCTTTTGAGCAGTGTGCCGAAAAATGTTTTCAAAGAAATTGAGCGTACCGATTTTATAACAAAAAAAGTCAACTTCACTCTCAATCACGAAAAGGATTTTTTATAAAGTAAATGCTGTAAACTACTTTAGCAGTGAGAAATTAACATCCTGCACTCTCACGCCTCAGATCAACCCCAATTCATACACCTTCACACCTCAGATCACTGTATCACCTGCAAATCTGCCCCACCACTGTACCCCCCTGCACATCTGCCCCACCACTGTAACCCCCTGCACATCTGCCCCACCACCGTACCCCCATGCTCTTCTGTCTCACTGCTGAACCATCTTCTCATCTGTCCTAACACTGAACTTATCTGCTCATCTGCCCCACCACTGTAACCCCCTTTCTCATCTGTCCCACCTCTCTAACCCCCTTTCTCATCTGCCCCACCACTGTAAACCCCTTTCTCATCTGCCCCACCACTGTACCTCCCGCACATCTGTCCCACCTCTGTTCCCCCTGCTCATCTTCCCCACCTCTGTAACCCCCTTTCTCATCTGCCCCACCACTGTAACCCCCTTTCTCATCTGCCCCACCTCTGTAACCCCCTTTCTCATCTGCCCCACCACTGTAACCCCCTTTCTCATCTGCCTCACCTCTGTAACCCCCTTTCTCATCTGCCCCACCTCTGTAACCCCCTTTCTCTTCTGCCCCATCACTGTACCTCCTGCACATCTGTCTCACCTCTGTTCCCCCTGCTCTTCTGCCCCACCGCTGTAACCCCCTGCTCATCTGTACCACTAATGTACCCCCTTTCTCATCTGCCCCACCTCTGTAACCCCCTTTCTCATCTGCCCCACCACTGTAACCCCCTTTCTCATCTGCCCCACCTCTGTAACCCCCTTTCTCATCTGCCCCACCTCTGTAACCCCCTTTCTCATCTGCCCCACCTCTGTAACCCCCTTTCTCATCTGCCCCACCTCTGTAACCCCCTTTCTCTTCTGCCCCATCACTGTACCTCCTGCACATCTGTCTCACCTCTGTTCTCCCTGCTCTTCTGCCCAACCACTGTAACCCCCTGCTCATCTGTGCACCAATGCACCTCCTTTCACATCTGCCCCACCGCTGTACCCCCCTGCTCTTCTGTCCCACCGCTAAACCCCCTTCTCATCTGCCCCAACACTGAACCCCCCTGCTTTTCTGTCCCACTGCTGAACCCCCTTCGCATCCCTCCCACCACTGCACCTTCTGCACATCTGCACCACCACTGTACCCCCTTGCTCTTCTACCCCACCACTGTAACCCCTCTGCTCATCTACCCCATCAATGTACCATTTTTCTCATCTGCCCCACCACTGTACCTCTCTGCACATTTGCTCCACCGCCATATTCCCATGTTCTTCTGTCTACTACTGAATCACCTTCTCATCTGCCCTACCACTGTAACACGCTTTTTCATCTGCCTTACTAATGTACCTCCTGCACATCTGTTTCACCTCTGTACCCCCTGCTCTTCTGCCCCACCTATGTTCCCCCTGTTCTCCTGCCCCACCACTGTAACCTCCTGCTCATCTGTCCCACCAATACACCTCCTTTCACATTTGCCCCACTGTTCTACCCAACCTGCTTTTCTGTCCCACCACTGAACCTCCTTCTCATCTGCACCAAAACTGAACCCCCCTGCACATTTGCCCCACGGCTGTACCCTCCTGTTCTTCTGTCCCACATCTAAACCCCTCCTGCTCATTTTTCCCACCACTGTACCCTCTTCTCATCTATGATATGTGTGATATGCAGAGTGGTAAAAGGAAGCAGAGATGATACACATCTACTTGTCCTGGCACACTCATCCAGCTGACCCACCGCTCACATCCAGACCACGTGCTTGTATGTGATGTATGGGATGTGTGGGATGTATGTGATGTATGGGATGTATGTGATGTCACATACGAGCATCTGGAATGGATGTGCAATGATGAGCTCAGGTCAGGGGCATTTTCTGAAAGCAGAGGGCTTGTGTGCAGGATCATAAGTTGGGCCCCTGCAGCTGAGGAAAAGTTTTTGTGCCGCAGCAAAAGTTGGGTGTGATTTTCATTGCGCTGAATATAAGGGGGGGCCAGCCCGTCCATATGTACCACCTAATATCTCTATTTTGATGTGGAATATCTCTGAAATGATGTGAGATCTAACGTTAAAACCACTTGATCTTACCGGATCTAACCAATATCTATTAGCTTGAATGATTTTTGGGGCGAAAATTTGATAAGGGAGGGCCAGCCCCCCCACATTAATCACTTAATCAGTCTCTAATTATGTGAGATCTAACGTTAAAAACACTTGATCATACCGGATCTAACAAATTGCTTCCAAAATAGCTAACTGTTTGGTCAATTTTTTGATAAGGGGGGCTGATGACGGGTTAGCCCCCCCAGCAAATAACTGTTAATATCGCTTCTTCTGTGTGAGATCTAATGCAAACAACGGTTGATCTAACCTGATCTAACAAAGATCTAACAAACTGCATAAGATTTTTTCTAAAATTTTGATATGAGGGGCTAACCCGGCAGAGGTGCCTTTTTCAGGGTACAATATGAAGTGCAGTGCCAGTACAGTGGGAGGAGCTTTACATTAAGGAAACCCAAGCTGAGTTTAGGTTCTGTATGTAAGCTTTAATAACAAGGTGTAAAGTCAATGTGGTTTGACAACATATAACGCACAACATCTCCGCAACCAAAGCTGCACAAACGTTTATTTTTGCGACACAAACCAGGACAAACCCGGCACAAACAAATGGCGCGTTTGTTTTTAAAATTCAGGAACATAGGGTGCAATGTGGGCGGGGTTGCAGCAACTATAACGCACAATATCTCCGCAACCAAAGCGGCACAAACGTTTATTTTTGCGGCACAAACCAGGACAAACCCGGCACAAACAAATGGCGCGTTTGTTTTTAAAATTCAGGAACATGGGGTGCAATGTGGGCGGGGTTGCAGCAACTATAACGCACAATATCTCCGCAACCAAAGCGGCACAAATGTTTATTTTTGCGGCACAAACCAGCACAAACGCGGCACAAACAAATAGCGCATTTGTTTTTAAAATTCAGGAACATAGGGTGCAATGTGGGCGGGGTTGCAACAACTATAACGCACAATATCTCCGCAACCAAAGCAGCATAAACGTTTATTTTTGCGGCACAAACCAGCACAAACGCGGCACAAACAAATGGCGCGTTTGTTTTTAAAATTCAGGAAGATGGGGTGCAATGTGGGCGGGGTTGCAGCAACTATAACGCACTATATCTTCGCAACCAAAGCGGCACAAACGTTTATTTTTGCGGCACAAACCAGCACAAACGCGGCACAAACGAATGGCACGTTTGTTTTTAAAATTCAGGGACATGGGGTGCAAAGTGGGTGGGGTTGCAGCAACTATAACGCACAATATCTCCGCAACCAAAGCGGCACAAACGTTTATTTTTGCAGCACAAACCAGCACAAACCCGGCACAAACAAATGGTGCGTTTGTTTTTAAAATTCAGGAACATGGGGTGCAATGTGGGCGGGGTTGTAGCAACTATAACGCACTATATCTCCGCAACCAAAGCGGCACAAACATTTATTTTTGCGGCACAAACCAGCACAAACGCGGCACAAACGAATGGCGCATTTGTTTTTAAAATTCAGGAACATGGGGTGCAAAATGGGCGGGGTTACAGCAACTATAACGCACAATATCTCCGCAATCAAAGCGGCACAAACGTTTATTTTTGCGGCACAAACCAACACAAACGCAGCACAAACGAATGGCGTGTTTGTTTTTAAAATTCAGGAACATGGGGTGCAAAATGGGCGGGGTTACAGCAACTATAACGCACAATATCTCCGCAACCAAAGCGGCACAAACGTTTATTTTTGTGGCACAAACCAGCACAAAAGCGGCACAAACGAATGGTGCGTTTGTTTTTAAAATTCAGGAACATGGGGTGCAAAATGGGCGGGGTTACAGCAACTATAACGCACAATATCTCCGTAACCAAAGCGGCACAAACGTTTATTTTTGCGGCACAAACCAGCACAAACGCGGCACAAACGAATGGCACGTTTGTTTTTAAAATTCAGGAACATGGGGTGCAAAATGGGCGGGGTTACAGCAACTATAACGCACAATATCTCCGCAATCAAAGCGGCACAAACGTTTATTTTTGCGGCACAAACCAGCACAAACGCGGCACAAACGAATGGCACGTTTGTTTTTAAAATTCAGGAACATGGGGTGCAAAATGGGCGGGGTTACAGCAACTATAATGCACAATATCTCCGCAACCAAAGCGGCACAAACGTTTATTTTTGCGGCACAAACCAGCACAAACGTGGCACAAACGAATGGCGCGTTTGTTTTTAAAATTCAAAGACATGGGGTGCAAAGTGGGCGGGGCTTGCATTAGATTGAATGTTTAATATCTCAGAAACCGAACCGGCACAAACACTCATTTTTGCGGCACAAATCAGCACAAACGCGGCACAAACGAATGGTATATTTTTATTCAGGTTTTACAAACATGGGGTGCCAACTTCACACAGCTGCTGTTGGCCTGCATTTCTCAGGTCTACCTACTGCCTTTCTTTCGTAGTGTAGCTGGAGGGTCCTTGTCAGCGTAATCACCAGTGGCGGCTGGTGCTCCAGCTGGGGGGGCGTGGCGACAAACAAACCACGCAACCCCCCCTCCAGCATCAGTACCCCTCCCCCCCAATCCCCCCCCCCCCGTGGGTGGTACTGTGCTTGTGGTGATGCAGAGCGACATCGCTCCCTCCGATGAGGACGGTCTCCTCTGGATCTCCCGGATCTCCACGTACATCCTCCCCCGGTGCCAGCTAACCAATACGCTTCTCCTCTTGCCCAATCGGGTCTCAGGACCCGCATCCTGATTGGCCGGGAGGAGAAGCAGGAAGACAATAGTGAATATTAATTTGCTATTGTCAAACAACTGGGTGGGCACAGGGCGCAGTGCTCTGCACCCAGATCCCGACCTTTTTTGAAGCCAATTAGAGCCTCAGGCTCTAATCATGTGCTTCCAAAAAAGAAAAAAAACATAGAAATCCATGCGTCTGGTGCCCTACATATAGATTAGGGGCTAAACGCATGGATTAGGGAGGCTGTGCCCTTAATGAAGTGGCCACCACTGGTAATCACCATCCTGTAAATAGTTTTTATTATTTTATATATTACAAGTATCATTTAATGTGGTTCAAATAATTCACATCCAGTAATTTGATTCATTTCTATAGAAACTTTTGTTAGTAGCTTTATATTGTGGATTATATTTCATTGCTCATTACACTTTTTGTTGTATTTTTTAGTGATTTTTTTTTTCTTTTTTTACTCTATAGGTAGTTTTTATTGCTTTGATGCTATTTGGGTTCTAGTTGAGGTCCGGGGAATTTTAGAATAATATGTTACATATTTTTGTGCTTTCAATTCATTTGCAATTGTTTTGCATTTTTCAATGCATCATATAATTATTATGCCCATATTCATCTTTCAAAAAGTCCTTATCCTATTAAATAATTATAAAACTTATAATATATCTAAATATATAATATAATATAATATATAAATCAACGTTATTAAGATTTAGCTTCTGTTTTATAGATCTTTATTATTATAATCAGCTTTATTTGAATATGTGTAAAAATGGTTTCTGGATTATAATAAATTTCATTGTGAATTATATATGAGTAGATATATTTTGAAAAAAATTGGACCAATATTAGATTTCATATGTTTTCAACTATTTTTATATTTGTTTTGTAGCCCTGAAGAAGGAGGGGGAGATCTCTGTGCTCCTCAAATGTGTTCATGTTTCATGTTTTCCTGTTTTAAACTAATACCAATATTAAAAATTTTGGATTCTCTGTGTTATTTCTGGCTGGGATCTCGATGGGGAGATTTTGCCTCACTTCCTGTCCTCCAAAACATTCAGGGTGTGGTTGTCACTGGGACAGGATCAGGAATGTCGAGTGCATTGCCATGCTCGAAAAAAAATTGCACATGATAATATTGTAGCACCCTTTAGCTTAGCATGCTAGTGTGATCATTTTTTTTTTCAGTAGTGTAGGTAAATTGTTAGGCCTGGGTGGCAGCCAAGCCTGTGTGTTTGAGTTTGGGTCAGGGTGAGTGATCCAGGAAGGCTGGAGGACTCATCAGGCAGCATCTCTGGTACCTCCCCCCACTTGCTGGAACTTTGCAGAAACTTCCAGAAGAGAAAGAGGGAGGTTAGGAGGAGCTGCATGGAGTATTAATGAGGGCCCCAACCAATCCCTGTTCAAATGGGCTGGCAGGGGGAGGGACCTCTTATATACTCAGGGTCACGCCAGCTCTCCTCCAGACACATACAGGTGCACTTTGATACAAAATACTATAAGATGACCAGCAGGGTAATAGCCAGCATTCCAGTGGTCTGCACATGAGATAAGAAGGGAAAGGGTTAAAGGTTGACTCCATATGAGGACAGATGAATCTGTAAAGTGCTGAATTATATGACTGCTTAAGGGTGGCAACAATTTACAGTGCCTGCAACTGTGCCACTGATCCACCTCCTATCTTCACTATGGCCAACTAGAAAACATCAATCCACCAACCCTAGCTGTCTGCTCCTTATGATCACTCCATATCTCTTGCCATTGACTTACAAAGTAGACATTGTACACATCAACATGCGGACAGGGTGCTCTGCCAAGGGGTCTCCCCCTGGCAAGGTACCCCCCATGTGAACATGTGGCCCTTGAGGAAGAGTATTCTCATTGGATTTCAAGGGCCAAGCTATCCTGGGAGGCAGTGAAGCACAGTGATATTACCTGCTTTCCGGGGGGGCGTGGCCTGGACATGGCTGAGTGAGGCTGCTTTCTCTCTGAGCTCCCGCTCTCAAACTCCTAACCCCGGGATTTTACACCACTCCAATCGGTATGAAAACTTTTAAACGATACAGGACGAGAGCAGTATCCAAAGGGACCCCTTCCAGCCAGAAATCCGGAGAAATACACCGCTATTTCAGACAAGAAACTTCCCCTGGCACCGGGCCTACAGTGCCACGAGGCCTGCAACGGAAGCTCGCACACCAGGCCTCTACCAGAGACATCCAGATTCCCCTGGAGAACCTGTCTACACCACTCACTCTGGTGCCTGAGCTCCCAGAACACACCACAACGGGAGAAATGGCCTCCACATACCCTCCCGAACCAACACCAATGGACCCAGAGATCCGAGCGCTCCTACAGGCACTCCCCACGAAGAATGATATTGAAGCAATGATCCTGCGGCTTGAAGAGACCCACCGCCGGGACATACAAGAAGTGAGGGGGGAAGTGTCCAGCCTGGCAGACAGAGTCTCCTCGGGAGAGACGACGGTGTCCTCCTTGGCAGAAAGAGTATCAGCTCTGGAGCAAGCCAGAGACCTACACAGAGACACAGCCATCTCCCTCCAGTTACATTTGGAAGATATCGAGGACAGAAGTCGCCGAAACAACCTGCGACTGCGAGGCATCCCAGAAACAACTAGTCCAGAAAACCTAGCAGATGCAGTGAAAAATATCTTCCACACTGTTCTGGATGAAAACGATACGGACATAGAATTAGACAGAGTGCATAGAACATTGGGACCGAGGCCAACAGATCCATCTAACCCGCGTGACGTGGTGTGCAGACTACACCGCTACACGCAGAAAGAAGCCATCCTACGCCGCGCCTGGGAACATGGCGACACAGAATACAACGAATCTCGAGTCAGAATCCTGCCGGACCTATCGAGAGCCACCCTGAAGCGCCGAGCCATGTTGCGACCCCTCCTGGATCTAGCAAAACAAAAGGGATTTACGTACCGCTGGGGATACCCACTCTCGGTAACCTTCCGTAAAGACACAGCCACATTCACACTGCAAACAGCGGTGGACCTACCGGCACTCTTCCGATTCCTAGAGGCACCACCGATCTCGATCCCAGACTGGCTACAGATCCTCCCACGCCCGACAGGAAGATCGGGCCCCTCGGCGGCACGGGGTCCTCTGCCGCTACATCAACGGGGAAGGAGGAGACGCCGCTCGACATCTGGAGGCCCTGCACGTGAGTAAGATGTCCGGCGACCCCCGCTCACCCCTGACTTGCATCCCTCCTCATGCCATTGCTGCCTCCCGGAGGACACTCTCCTCGAATGCCCCCCCTCTGAAACATTCCAATACCTTATGTTTATCGCCCCGATTGAGGCCACCTGATGCAGATGGGAGAGACGATGTTTCCGTCTGGTGTCGCCCCCCCCCCCCCCTACGCCCTTGTCTCGGGGATGTCGCCCCCGCAATGGGGTCTTAGCCTGATAAGTGACTTCTATCCCCTGGGCCCACACCATTCCGACCAACCCCGAGAGGAACCGCTGGTTCAAGGCATAGACTGCCCACCAGGGCAGAAGTAGATCACTTCCTCACATACTGGTAGGAGACCCTGCGGTAGAATTGCATTTTATGGTGGTCGGAAATGGGACAGAGAAACCCCTATATGCGGAGCGGAGGAGGATGCCATCCTCCTTGCTGGACAGCTGTGGGGGAACTATCGGAACTTTGATACCCTTGCAGGCTTGGATGGCACGGCCTCTTGTCGCAGGCTGAACCTTATGGCATGGATGGGGGTGAGAGGGGGAGGGGTGGACATTGTTCTAGTCTGCATGCTCTGGAAAGACAATTTAAAAACCTTCCATACACACTGTGAGACGTGCGGACTGGCTCTTTCCATATGGAAGAGGAGAGATGGTACTTCTGTGGATTAGATGCCCTCCGTGAGTACCCAGAAACAAGACTCAGAGGTCTGCAGAATATTACCTGATGCTTACTCGGGATTGAGTGGGGGACCCCTGTTTATATCTCTTAGTTTTTAGAGATTTTAGTTATTTGTTTTGAAATGTTAATTACACTACTGCTGATGGATATCCTGATATTGAATGCTAATTCCTGTATTGATTTCTACGTATCAGACTACAACATTATACCGACTTTATACCGACTTTACATTATGCCACGGGAGGAGTGAGACTCGAGGAGACTCATCTCTTGACCGTATCCTCCCACAAACCCACCTAGGCTAGCGCCGTATAACCGGATTTTCTCCGGACAGCGCTTCAGCAAGTACTTTTTCTTGCACCCTTAGTATCCTCTCACGCTGCACAATCTAGTGACAGCTCTCTAGACTACCTACACTTTAGGGGCGTCTGCCCTGACACTATTCTCTCTATCTTCTCTACTATTTCTACTCTGTCCTATTCTCTGACTCTCTTCCCGACCCCTCTTTTCCTCACCTTCCCCCTCTCTCCCCCCCCTCCCTAAACTGCAAGCATGGACACCCTAAATATAATATCACTAAACACAAAAGGACTAAACACACCAGAGAAGAGACGGATGCTTCTTAATGACATGAAACGCATGAAGGCAGACGTAATCCTGCTTCAGGAAACGCACTTCAGAGACAATACTATACCAATTCTCAAAAACAGATATTACCCCACTGTTTACCACTCCACCAATACACAAGCAAAATCCAGAGGGGTTTCAATTTTAATTTCAGCCAAAGTTCCATGGACATGCCTAGAATCTAAAACAGACCCAGAAGGACGATATCTATACTTAAAAGGACTGATAGGGAACGCAAAAATGACTTTCGCTAACCTATACGCCCCCAATGAACACCAGGACACATTCCTTAAGAAACGACTAGACCAAATTACACAGTTCACCACAGGACAGCTGATAGTAGGAGGAGACCTCAACACGCCCCTAACCCCAACAGAAGACACATCCTCAGGTACATCCTCGACCTCAAACACCTCACGCAAAAAGATACAAATGGCCCTTCACTCGGCACAACTAATAGACGCCTGGCGCCTCTTCCACCCTGGGGAGAGGGACTATACGTTCTTCTCCCGGCCCCATCAATTATATTCCCGCATAGATTATTTTCTAATACCCCACAAAAACTTACAGGCTGTTCTACACACTAAGATAGAATCTATCACATGGTCCGACCACGCACCGATATCATTAAAATATGCAATTGCTGACCCGCACACGACTCAGCGCCCACCTTGGCGACTAAATGAAAACTTACTGCAAGACCCGGAAGTCTGCGCAGACATAAAACAAGAAATTGAACATTACTTTAAAACTAACAATACCCCTGACAGTGGCGCTGGTCTGGTGTGGGAGGCACATAAGACCGTGATCCGAGGCGTGCTTATTAAACATGGATCCAGACTAAAGCGTAAAAGAACAGAACAATTAGACACTCTGCTTAGGAAATTACAGACATTAGAAACAAGTCATAAACTAACACCCACAAGAGAATTAGGGACCGAATTAGACAACACCCGTACACAAGTCACAGACATTTTGCGCTTTAAAGCAAAAGCAGCGCTCCAAATATGCAGAAGAAAAGTCTATGAATCCGGCAATAAGTGTGGGAGAATGCTGGCCCGTTCCCTGCAACAACAAAAACTGGCGTCATATATACCCAAAATCACGAACACTTTCGGGAAGACAGTCTCCCTCCCCAAACAAATTACGGAAGAATTTAAAACGTACTACCACTCTTTATATAATTTACAGATGACACCACCCACACCGGACAATACATATGAATATATATCCTCATCACTAATGCCATCTCTACCGCTGGAGGCAAGGGAAACCCTAGAGGAACCCATCACACTCATAGAACTCCAGTCAGCTATAAAAACTACCAAACAGGGGAAAGCACCAGGACCCGATGGCCTAACTATTAACTATTACAAAACCTTCCTCCCCTCTTTAGGTCCCCACATGACGAAACTATTCAATGACCTTGGCCACGGCTCAAAACTACACCCCTCGACACTCCAGGCACAGATTTCAGTAATCCCAAAAGAAGGTAAAGACCCCACACAATGCGGCAGCTATCGCCCAATATCATTACTAAATACCGACCTAAAACTTTTTACCAAAATCATTGCCTCTAGGATACAGCAACATTTACCACAACTCATACATTTAGATCAGGTGGGCTTCGTGCCAACCAGAGAGGCCAGAGACAACGTCATCAAAGTTCTGAACCTACTCCACATAGTGAATAGAAATGAGACGCCAAGCATCTTTCTTAGCACAGATGCAGAAAAAGCGTTTGATCGCATACACTGGAAATTTCTGTTTGAAACATTGAAACATATCGGGGCTGGAGAAAGGCTGTTTAATTGGATATCTGCAGCATATTCGAATCCATCAGCCAGGGTCAGGGCCAATGGTGTTGTCTCCGAGGCATTCCCAATATCAAACGGCACTAGGCAGGGGTGCCCACTGTCACCCTTGCTATTCGCCATATCACTAGAACCCTTCCTTTGCCACGTGAGGCTAAACCCAGACATCAAAGGGATCACAGTACGGGATTCCCAACATAAAGTATCTGCATATGCAGATGATTTGATGTTCACCATCACTAGCCCTGCCATTTCCCTACCAAATTTAATGAAAGAGTTCGAGACCTACGGACATCTTTCCAACCTAAAAATAAACTTTAACAAATCCGAAGCTATGGGAATAGGGATTCCACAAACCCAACTCGCACACTTCCAGAATAACTTCCACTTTAAATGGACAGACAAAGCCCTGAAATATCTAGGCACTTATATCCCTCCTAGACTTTCACAGATTTTCAAGCTCAATTTCCCACCTTTATTAAAAAAAGTCCAAACACTACTACACAGCTGGAAAGATGGCCTACACTCATGGTTCGGACGCTGTAATATACTAAAAATGATGGTCCTTCCCAAATTTTTGTACTTATTACAAGCTTTACCTATTCACATACCCGCAAACTATTTCAGACAAGTACACTCACTATTTACAACCTTTTTATGGGCAGGGAAAAAACCACGCCTACCGAGAAAAACACTCTCATTACAAAAACACCACGGCGGAATGGCCATGCCAGAAATTAAAACATACTACCAAGCAGTGCATCTGAGTAGACTTATAGACTGGTGCAGACACCAGGAAACAAAGCTATGGCCCCAGATAGAACAATCACAATTTGATATCCCGCTAAATAGAGCTCCGTGGTGCGGATCCACACTCCCCGTACGAATACGATCTCACCCGCTAATTGGAACCACAACGAACATCTGTACACGCTTAATGTCACAAGCATCTCTTTCTACTAAAAACTCACTACTAAGACCCATAATAGGCAATCCACAATTCACCCCAGGCATGACAGACCCTACATTCCGCACACTCAGAAACTCAGGAATATTCCAAGCTTCCCATTACAGCACGGGCGGAAGGTGGGCAACTTTGACTGAACTATCAGATCCGACTGGTTTATACCGATTAGACTTTTTGAGGGCCAGTCAGCTCTCACACTTCCTTAACAGTCTGACTCCCCCGACTGTAACTGACCCCCCCTACACTACCTTTGAAGAAATCTGTCTAGAAAGCGGCGTACTACCGCACACGCTATCTCTGACCTATAACATGCTCATTACACCTCCTGGAGACTATCAACACCCCAGTTTTGACAAATGGGAAAAGGACTTGAATTGCCACTTCACTTCGCAAACAAGAACACACATACTTCACTTCATTCATAAGTCATCCACATGCACCAGATTTCAAGAAACCAATTACAAAATTTTTACGAGATGGTACAGAACACCTGCATTATTACAAAAAATTTTTCCCGAGACATCGAAACTATGCTGGAGATGTCAACAAAACACAGGCACGCTCATACATCTCTTCTGGTCATGTCCCCGGATAAGGCCTTTCTGGGGAAAGGTCCGTGAGATAATACAGAAATTCACTGATCGTACTGTACCTGACGAACCGGCCTACTTCCTACTACACGCCACTGATACACCTATCCGGGTATATAAAAAATCAATTGTTCGCCACCTATTAGATGCAGCCAAAATTTGCATTCCCCTCAAATGGAAATCCCCCGAACCACCCTCTATCGCCAACTGGCTTAGGAAGGTAGACGAAATTAGTACAATGGAAGATTTAATCCTCACGAGCCAGAACAGAAATGAGACATACTCCAAGACTTGGCAGCTATGGAATATATTTAAATACTCAGCAGAAGGACAGGCCCTTCAGAGAGAGCAAACAGATACCTAGCCCATACTTGAATTTGACAGATTGGAAAATTAATCTCATGTGACAATAAGGAGTCCCCCTTGCTCGCAGACCCCTCCCTACCCGCCTCTCCCCCTCTACCTGTCCCCTCCCCCTCTTTGCTCTTTCCCTTTCTACACTCTCTCTCCTATCTCGGCTCTACTAATCTATAGAAAATGAAAACGAGGAAGGGAACAGGATACACGAGGGAACAAACAATAGGCTCTACAATACTGATACTAACTGACGAACACACCATGACACTACTATAACCCGAAGATAATAAAGAACAACATCGCCATCCACCACTCTAGAAATTCCTACACAGTTGTAATCCATGGAATATGCTAATCTCACACTACGCCACGACACAAGAGATCTTTAAGACAAGCGAGAGACAATCTTCGATATAAGACTTAAGCAAATGATTGAGCTGTATTGTTGCAATGTTAAATACCGATGTATCGCTCCTTGTGGACCTGTTTTCTTTGATAAATAAAAAATTTTGAAGATATTACCTGCTTTCCCAGGAGCATCGGAAGGCGGGCTGAGGTTATACATTTACATATGGAAGGTCCAGTTTGAGAAAAAACAATTAGGAAATATGACCTGTGAAATAACACATGCAGCTTGTTATCACTGTAGTGCAGAAATTCTCCACCAGAGTTCTGTAGAACCCAAGAGTTTCTCCAAAGGCCGCTAGGGGTTCCTTTAGCTCCTATTTCATAGTGCCTACATGCTTCCAATGTCAACGCCACATGGCAAAGCTAGCTGCATGACACTAATGATCTTTTAAGCTGTCTGTGATGGTGGCGTTGTGCCCACCTATGTAAGGAACATTCTTCCCAATGACACCCAATGTAAGGAGCATTCTTCCCACTGATCACCAATGTAAGGAACATTCTTCCCACTGACCACCAATGTAAGGAACATTCTTCTCACTGACCACCAATGTAAGGAACATTCTTCTCACTGATCACCAATGTAAGGAACATTCTTCTCACTGATCACCAATGTAAGGAACATTCTTCCCACTGATCACCAATGTAAGGAGCATTCTTCCCACTGATCACCAATGTAAGGATCATTCTTCTCACTGATCATCAATGTAAGGAACATTCTTCTCACTGATCACCAATGTAAGGGACATTCTTCCCACTGACCACCAATGTAAGGAACATTCTTCTCACTGACCACCAATGTAAGGAACATTCTTCTCACTGATCACCAATGTAAGGAACATTCTTCTCACTGATCACCAATGTAAGGAACATTCTTCCCACTGATCACCAATGTAAGGAACATTCTTCCCACTGATCACCAATGTAAGGAACATTCTTCTCACTGATCACCAATGTAAGGAACATTCTTCTCACTGACCACCAATGTAAGGAACATTCTTCTCACTGATCACCAATGTAAGGAGCATTCTTCCCACTGACCACCAATGTAAGGAGCATTCTTCTCACTGATCACCAATGTAAGGAACATTCTTCTCACTGATCACCAATGTAAGGAACATTCTTCTCACTGATCACCAATGTAAGGAACATTCTTCCCACTGATCACCAATGTAAGGAACATTCTTCTCACTGATCACCAATGTAAGGATCATTCTTCTCACTGATCATCAATGTAAGGAACATTCTTCTCACTGATCACCAATGTAAGGAACATTTTTCCCACTGACCGCCAATGTAAGGAGCATTCTTCTCACTGACCTCCAATTTAAGGGGCATTTTCCCATTGAACACCAATGAATTGGTGTTAGCAGGGTTTCCCCGACACCTGAGAAGTATTTTTTGGGTTCCTACAGGATAAAAAGCTTAACAAAGGCTGCTCTAGTGCGTGTGGAAAAGGATAAACTGTAAGTAGACTGCAGGACATCAGCTGTAATGGATGTAATGGATGAAAAAAGTAAAAGCCTTTCCCTCCCCCCTGCCCCAAATTCTCCAAGATACACAGCATTTTGCTACCTACTGTACAAGTCCTACACTAAGCTCTCCTTATGCACTCTAACTAATTACAGATATTCACTGGCCTTATTAACTTCATATGTTATGAGATTATTATTATTATTATTATTATTATTATATTGATAGGGGTGGCTCGGGGACAGTTGTTAGGTGGGTGTGGGATAGGTTTCCCTGAATAAGTGAGTTTTCAGGGATCTCCTAAAGGTGGACAGGTTAGGGGCTGATCGGATATACCGGGGCAGGGAGTTCCAGAGGATGGGAGAGGCTCTGGAGAAGTCCTGAAGGCGAGCATGGAAGGAGGTAACAAGGAAGGAGGTAACAAGGGAGCAGGAGGTCCTGGAGGAGCGGAGGGGACCATTTATTGATACCACTATTACCTCTCATTTGAGATTTACTTTTCCTTTTTATTTTCACTTGTGTTTTGCCACTTTATTAGGTTCACGTGTTCAGATTTCTTACATGTTTATCCACATGCTTTTCATTATTACCATCTCTTAACATTTTTCAGACTATGTAGCTGTTTCACACAGCTTGTATCAGCGCTACATTCACATTCACCTTGAGTTTACAAATTTTAGTCACATTTATATGTAGCTGCTCTAGTTCTTGCAATCTTTTTCCAAATAGCGCAGTTTTATCTTTTTTTTCACATTGATATTTATTATAGCAAATAGTAAAAAATAATGTGTTTTGTTCAAAATTGTTGCTCTTTTTTTTGTTTATAGTGCAAAAAATAAAAAAACACAGAGGTGATCAAATACCACCAAAAGAAAGCTCTATTTGTGGGGAAAAAAAGGACTTCGATTTTGTTTTGGAGCCACGTCGCACGACCACGCAAATGTCAGTTAAAGCGACGCAGTGCCGAATCGCAAAAAGTGCTCTGGTCTTTGGCCAGCCAAATGGTCCGGGGCTTAAGCGGTTAAAGAGAGAGAAACCAGTATCCAGACATGTTTGGGTCAAATATGGTGGGAAATATTTGATCAATCACTGGAATGCCCCCATCACAGCTGATTGAGCTGGCAGGGATGATATCATGTGAAAGTTTCCCATCAGTTATTATTATTATAATACAGGATTTATATAGCGCTACTGGCTATGAACTTCCTTGTTTTAGTCCGGTCGTACGCCATCACGTACGAATCCGTCGGAATTTGGTTGATCGTGTGTAGGCAAGTCCGTTCATTCGGAAAGTCCGTCGAAAAGTCTGCTGCACCAAGTGTGCCGTAAAGTCCACTCGTGTGTACGCGTCATAAGTGGTTAAAAATGCCTTCGCCTTGTCTTAAATATGGTGCATTGAATGAACCCCTTACCTGAAATACAAATAAGTAAAAGTCATGGTCTAGCTGATGGCGAGAGGCCGCCATGACAAAGCAGGTTAGATACTGTCCATCTGTCATCGCAATCAGTTTGGCAACCTGCAGGACAACGTAGATACAAGTCCAATTGCCAGACCAACACGGGCAACATTCCTTCGTGTGGAAGCCAGGAAAATAATACAATCCAAGGAAGACGGAGACAATGGCTGGACTGAGGAAGAACGAGAGGCTGTAGATGCCTACAAAGGACCACACTGTATTTGTCTGATGGACATTCAAAGTTGGAGTCTAAAATTGCTTCTATTCCAATAAGAGAGAAGGTCAGTAAAGCTGTATTCAGGAGTTTGGTACCTGAGGCACTGTTTGCCCCGAATGCTCCAGCTATGATCATTTGGCTCTGGTGGTTCTTGTATCGTTACCACGAGGGTACTGTGTCTCTATGTAGGTTCAGGGCTGGTGCAAGGATTTTTGACACCCTAGGCGAAACCTAATTTTGCGCCCCCATTGGCACCACCCCTGACTCCACCACCTTTGCCCTGCCCATGTGACAGAAGGTGCCGCTATACAGGAAGCATTGGCTCTGTTTCCTCTAGCGCTTGCTCCAGTGCTGCGCTGCGCCCCTCATTCCACTACCGGCCAGATGGAGCAGCTGCCTGAAACTGAATTTGTTACATGCTGCAGCCTGCAGATGCTGAGGGAAACCAGCGGCCGGGTGCCCCTAGACAGCGGCTGCCTAGTTTGCCTAGTGGTAGCACCGGCCCTGTGTAGGTTTGAAGAATTTAACTCTTGTCAGAGCAGCGGTATGGAGAAGTCCTTGCCTGGGGTTCAGAAGGTTCAGTCCTTATATGAAAAGGAGTGAGTTGAATCAGAAAGGTCTTCTTTTTAATGCTTGAGGAAACGTCCTGTGTTGTTTTCTGATTGTGCTAATTAAGCTCATATGCTATCCGGAAGAACTGGATAGACCTGCCACAAGATCACCACAATATAAACTTCATCACACACAAATTTTCTAATGATGCTGAAACAGCGATCGTTATCAGTGAAAGGATCAGGAATTTCATTAGAGCACACCGAGGGAATTATTGGTGCTTGGAACTGAGTAACTGTTTCTTCAGAAGATCAGTTCACACAAAACCTTTTCAATGTTTGGTAAAAAGTCTAGTGAAGCATTTTTCAAACTTTTTTTCAGTAGCGGCTTTAAAATGATATAAAATCTGGAGGCTATGGGCACAGCAAGACCCCATACCGTTACCGGGAGCGAGGTGGTGGCGATGCACTGGACAAGTGGATGTGGACAATGCTCAGTGTGTCCCTTCTAAATGCAAGTTACAGAGAAGGTGTACATTGTCACAGGGAACCGAGAGATAACTAGGGATCCATTACGGTGCAAGTGTACATGGTGTATGTTCATCTAAAAGCAGAGGACTGCCTTAGAGTCAAGTATTCCCCCACAGCAGCCTCAGCCTTGTCCCAGGGCATTGATGAAAAAGAACAGAGCAAAGGTACCCCATGTGTAAAGTAGAGTGACCCTGATACAAGTGCCCTGCATAGCTGAGAAGAACCCAGGGGGTAGGTCTCCTATGTGACACAAATTGGCACCCAATGAGAAGTGGAACATATGAAGGGAGTAACACCCGCCTACAGCAATGTAACCCTACTCTGCCCCTTACACATCCTGGCCTTAAAGCATCATTGGTTGTTGGAGTTCCCTCTAAAAATATATACCAGGACCTTATCCTTGATCAGGGTCTGGTTGTCAGAAACCATGAATAAGAATGAGACAGAAGTACAGTTAAATCACTTTTGTTTATTAATAATAATAATAAGAAGAAGAAGGTAAACAGAGTAAACATAGTCAAAACATAGCTAGAGTTCAGGAACGGATAGTCAGACAAGCCAAAACATCAGGGAGCCAGAGATGAGCATAGTAGGACAGCAAGCAGGATCTGGAGCCAGACGGAATGTCAGCCAAGCACGTCTTTAACAGGAATACAGGAGAGCGTCTCTAGTGATGTGACCAAGCGGAAGGCAGTCATCATCTGGGCTTGACGGCCTAAGTAGTCAGGACTGAGGAGCAGGATATCATCAACAGGTGAGTCACTGTGGAGAGATAGGAGCTGGCAATCAGCCAACAGCTGAGTGGCTAGCTTTGAGAAGGAAGGGCTGAGCCCAGCCCTGACACTGGTATGGATGTCAAGAGGGACCCCATGTAAAAAAAAAAAAGGTGTAGGGTTCCCCCAAATTCAAACCCCAAACAAAACTAAAAAAAGTCCCCCTTCAAAATTCCTACCAGACCCCTATCCGAGCATGCAGTCTGGCTGGCCAAACTATACCAGTCCACATGCCCCCGAACATTGGGGGTTACCTTGCCAGTGGGGGACCCTCCTGACAAAGCAGCTTGTCCCCATATTGATAAGGACAAGGGACTTTTCGCCATCATATTAGCTCAGTGGTTGTGGTGTCTGCAGGTAGATGTCTTATTGTAATCTGGAAGCCCCTTTTAAAAATAAGACGGTCCACAGATACCGGCCCCCTCTATGTGAATGAGTAAGAGGTACATATTAGCCCTACTCATTCACAAAAAAAATTAAAATAGTAAACAAAGACACACACTTTTTTCCCAGTCCTTTTAAAAAGCGTTATATAGTACAATGTACATCCATCGTCAATCGTGTCTTACAGCGATGTAGATCCTCAAGATTCCCGCCGAATGTTCGGAAGAATGCCTGAACAAGCCAAGTTCAGACCAAACCTTTAGCTAATGCCTAGTCCCTAGAACCCTGGTGCCCAAACTGCCATCTGAAGGTCACATGCAGCCCTTTGGTATATAATGTGCGGTCCTCTGCCCTCAGCAGTGCATAGAGGGAACATTGATTAGGGTAATAGCATTTATCTTCACTAGCCTCATGTAACATCTTCCCAGTTTCCTATTGTCTTCTGCAGCATCTCCCCAGCTAACAATGTATCCTGTCCACACTCCCTGACCCTCATTTCCACTATTAGGTCTGCAGTCTCTGACACTCCTTTCCAGCATTACATATTTTGAACAGTATGTGATGTCAGGTGCAGAATTTGAGGCCCCCTTTCCTAGATGGTGCCAAGTCAGCAGTTGACCCTACTGTCTGGACTGACTGAGTCTAAGGAGGTATGTCAATGTATAAAGGGGCATTTGAAACAGAACAGCCACATTTATTTGTGATGGAAGTCCCTCTCATTTCTTTGGAGATTGTCAGGTCTATTCTCAGCTGTCAAAGGTCATTTCTACCCCCTGTGACTAAGTCCGAAGTGACGAAACGCGTCGGTGTGTGGCTACACGTCAACGTTGAGACGGTGACTCCACGTGAACGAAGGAAGCTATGAGGAGATCGTAACACGGAGTCACCTGGCATGTTTGGAATTTTAACAAGGCGATTTTGAATCTTTTATGATCTAAGTGCATTACTTTTAATAAACCGATTACCTTAAGGTGTTTTTTACACTATTGGAGGCTCTGTCTCAATTTCTATCCCCACATGTGGAGAGTGTCTCTATTAATATGGATGGAGATTGGCTTGCACAAGCGGCTCTTCAATAACATCTAATAAGCCGATATTATTTGCCAGACACGAGAGTGAATGGCAACAGCATCTGGTGAGCTTTATTCTTAGGGGAATGGAATCGGCACACATCACTTTGGTGAAGGATTTTGGTGGATCAACGAGATTTTGTTTCACTATCTTTTCATCGCTTTAAGTTGGACTCTATTACCACATTGATTTGCATATGTTGAAGCATATATATATATTTTATATATTTTTTTGGATATGCCATATGGACACTTTTCATTATGTATGGGTGTTTTATGTTGATCATTTCACAATGTTAATATTTAGGAGATTTGTAGATTTATTTAGTGCGCTGCTGTGGAATTATTTTTCTCTCTCTCTTTTTTTTACATTGACATTTGTTTCACCTCATTTGCAAAGGTCAGTTCTAGTTTATCAGCCTTTCAATTTATGCTTTCAAAATATATAGGAAAACAGCCAGAAATGTCAATATGAAAACCACCGAGAGGTTATAAACTCAGTTTCTTTAAAAACAGGTCCGCATGGACATTTAAATCCCTCGGGGCTGAAACACAACAAGATGCATTGCAGCAACTCATGTTAACGTATATATTGTGTATTAGCACGTTGCAGAGCCATTCATTTTAAATGGGACCCCCAATATATTAAGGCAGCATGTCTCCAATGCACATACATTGCATAGAAACAAAAATGCAAGGTGTTAACCACTTGCTACCTGGCCCCTTATAACCCCTTCCTGCCCAGGCCAATTTTCAGCTTTCAGCGCGGTCATGTCACACTGTACCCATATGACATTTTTATCATTTTTTTCACACAAATAGAGCTTTCTTTTGGTGGTATTTAATTACCTCTGGGAGTTTTATTTTTTGCTAAAGAAACAAAAAAAGACCGAAAATTTTGAAAAAAACAAAACATTTTTCATAGTTTGTTATAAAATTTTGCAAACAGGTAATTTTTCGCCTTCACTGATATGCGCTGATGGGAAGCACTGATGGACAATGATAGGCACTGGTGAAGCTGCACTGATGGGCACTTATGAGGAGGCACTGATAGGCACAGGTAGGCCGCACTGATTGGCAGCACTGATGGGTACTGATAGGCGGCACTGGTGGCACTGATAGGTGGCACTGATGGGCACTGATAGGCACAGGTAGGCGGCACTGATGGGTGATACTGATGATGAGGCACTGGTCTTCACTGATTGGCAGCACTGGTGGGCACTGATAGGTGGCACTGATGGGCTCTGATAGGTGGCACTGATGGGCACTGATAGTCGGCACTGGTGGGCACTGATAGGCACAGGTAGGCAGCACTGATGGGCAGCACTGATGATGAAACACTGATCTTCACTAATTGGCAGCACTGGTGGGCACTGATAGGTGGTACTGATGGGCACTGATAGGTGGCACTGATGGGTGACACTGATGATGAAGCACTGATTGTCACTGATTGGCAATACTGGTGGGCACTGATAGGTGGCACTGGTGGGCAGTAACTGGCAGCACTGGTGAGCACTGATTGATTTGTGGCACTGTTGGGCACTGATTAATTGGTGGCACTGGCTGGCACTGATTAGCAGCACTGTTCGGCACAACTTGGGACTGTATGTCCCTGTAACAGAAGTCGGTTACTGGCTTTCTTCTATTCTCCCCACGCTGATTGTGAGGAGAAAATAAGCAGATAACCGACTCCTGTTTACTTCATTGGCTGACAGCTGATCACGTGGTAAAGGGCTGCTGTGATTGGCCCTGTACCCTGCTTTGTGGTCAGCCGAGTCCGAATGTCTTGACGATCACAGAGTGCGCCGCCCGTGCGCCCCCTGCAGCACGATCACGGGAGGATGTCTACTGATGCCCTCCCAGCACTGGATGCCCCCGCTGTAGCCGTCTTTCAGCTATAGCGCGGGCGGAAAGTGTTTGACGCACTTTTGAAAGAAATAGTGCATAACCATTGTTTGGTCTGTTTCTGTGCCTTGGACCACAGGAATGTTAATGCGTGACCCAAGGCGTGTTAAGATGTGTGTGTTAATGCAACGCACAAGAACGAAGAAGTGTCAATTTAGAACAGTGGTGGTCAACTTCATTGATATTGGGGGGCCTCAAGCGTGATTCCCCCCCCCCCCCCAACAACATCACTAAACGGCCGCAGATAAAATTCAGTGAGTGTTAATATAAAAAGAAAACCCAAATAGGGTAAAAAGCTGCGCTCAGATTAAAAAGTAAAATGCAACACTTATGCATTGTTGACGAAGAATATATGATATAAACTGCCTCATCAGCAATGCATAAGTGTTGCACCACCCCCTACATTTATCTTTTTTTACTTGCTATCTTCTCATGTTATCATTCTATTAATGGCGACTATGGGGTTAATCCACCTTTTAATCACTATCTGGGACGCTCCTTATTTCTTTTTCCTATTAGACGTATTTTAATGCTTATGAAGATTGGATTTAAGCAGCTTTCATCAATTTTTATTAATTTTTTAATTGATTGTTATTTTTTGTCATTTACCATTGTTTTTTATGATTTAGTAGCGGCTGGTGTATCAGTTGTGCCCCTATTCCTTCCTGTGTAGAGCCTTTCCACAAATCTTCTTTATCTCCACAAGATGGCGATCTTCCTTTTGTCACTTCCTGTGTATGCATATGTTTACTATTAGTAGCCAGTAGTCAATATGGCTCCTTTTAATTCAGTTCCATTACATATACTATACTTGCCAGCAGTTAAAATGGCGCTCTCTATGTATTTATAAGCCCAGACGTGATGACTTGTCGCCTGGCCAATCCCCAGACGACGTCCTATCGTGACGAAATGCGTAGGGAGGAGCTTGCGACGGTGACGTCATCACGTTCTCGGATGGGCTTTGAACACAGGAAGTGAATCGCGGTACACGGAGACGCCGCCGCTCCGCTTGTTACTATACATGCTGCATATCTCCTGCAATATTGTAAGTGCGATTCCTTTTTATTAATAAATTCCTTTTTTATCATACAATATTGCGCTATGGAAGTGTTCTCTTTTGTATTTCCGGTTTTGATGGATTGTTAGAACTACTCATCCCGAATTGTATCCCTGGTTTTGGGAGACCATAATCCCTATGCTGGGCGAGACTGCTGTATAGCAGTCATCGCCGTCCGGTAAGCAGATTCTACTCACACACGTTTTGGTGGATTACTTTAGGCACCTTTGTCACATCTCTTCTTGGATGGGTGTTCCTTATTTATTCGTGGATTTATCAAGAACTCTTGGACTTCTTTTTATATATTTTTATATACTTTTTTCACATGCACTTGTGATTCAAGTTTTTTTCAACATTGGTTGAACTGTTATATGTTTGTTCACTGATTATTTTCATGTCACTTGCTGAGATTTATTTTCTGTTTTTCATACATTATATTAGCGCTGCGCTTTGCTGTTTATTAAAAATTCAATGAGTATTCAGTGTCAAGGTCACAGGATTTAGTCAGAGACTATGGGCGTGATAGAAGAGATTGGCAGAGACTGTGGTCAGATAACAGGAGATGGTGAGAGACTGCAGACAATATGCAAGAGAGTCAAAGACTTCAGAGATGCTTCAGGAGAGACTGGAGACATATTACATGAGACTGCTAAAAGTTACTGCTATAACGGGGCAATAGGGAAACCCAGATTAGTGTTGGCAAGGGACACACAAAAATAGGCCACATGCCCCCCTGGGCAGAAGGTTGGGCACCAGGAATCTAGAAAGTTGGTTCTCTAGATTCTATATGTACACAGCGCCATCTAGTGGTGTTCCATTTGGGAATAATTTCCCTTCGGTATTAATAAAGTATTCTGAATGAAGGCTATCGCTGTTCTGAGCTTTCATTTATTGCCTGGTCATTTCAGGAACACATTCCAACCAGGACAATTCACAAAATCAAGTTACAACATAATTACAGAGCTTCACTTGGCAGGTTATTGCTTTCTGTTAGTTGCTGTTTTTACAAATAAAAGCTGATCTCCAGGATAAGTAAATATTGTCTGAATTGTCACCCACCTCAACCCTAGGGTTGCCACCTCATCCCTTTAAACCTGAACACATATGAATTACACAGCTAATTTAAAGCAGATAAGGCCCCAAGTGAGTTTAATTACCACCTTAATCAGCCACAGAACCCGTGTAATCCATATGTGTTCGGGTTTAAAGGGATGAGGTGGCAACTCTACGTCAACCCTCGGCTGAAGTCAAGTTCCTCCACCCCAAACTCGCTCATCCACACTATATTGCCAAAAGTGTTGGGCCACCCCTCCAAATCATTTGGTGGAGGTGGGATTATGGTGTGGGGGTTGTTTTTCAGGGGTTGGGCTTGGCCCCTTAGTTCCAGTGAATTGAACTCTTAAGGCGTCCGCATACCAAGACATTTTGGACAATTTGATGCTCCCAACTTTGTGGGAACAGTTTGGGGATGTCCCCTTTCTGTTCCAACATAACTGCGCACCAGTGCACAAAGCAAGGTCCATAAAGACATGGATGAGTGAGCTTGGGGTGGAGGAACTTGAATGACCTTCACAAAGTCCTGACCTCAACCCGATAGAACACCTTTGGGATGAATTACTTCGGGTTGAGGTCAGGACTTTGTGCAGGCCAGTCAAGTTCCTCCACCCCAAACTCGCTCATCCATGTCTTTATGGACCTTGCTTTGTGCCCTGGTCCAAATTATTTGGTGGAGGGGGGATTATGATGTGGGGGTTGTTTTTCAGGGGTTGGACTTGGCCCCTTAGTTCCAGTGAAGGGAACTCTTAAGGCGTCAGCATACCAAGACATTTTGGACAATTTCATTCTCACAACTTTGTGGGAACAGTTTGGGGATGGCCCCTTCCTGTTCCAACATGACTGCCCACCAGTGCACAAAGCAAGGTCCATAAAGACATGGATGAGCGAGTTTGGGGTGGAGGAACTTGACTGTCCTGTAGAGTTGCCACCTCATCCCTTTAAACCCAAACACATATGGATTCCACAGGTTCTGAGGCTAATGGAATGCAGATAAGGCCCCAAGTGAGTTTAATTACCACCTTAATCAGCCACAGAACCTGTGTAATCCATATGTGTTCAGGTTTATGGTGGCAACTCTACCTGCACAGACCTGACCTCAACCCGATAGAACACCTTTGGGATGAATTTGAGCTGAGACTGTGAGCCATTACTTCAATCAGTGTCTGGTTAAAGCTTGTAGAAGGAGTTTTCCTTCTCCTCTGACTGTCCTGTGAGGCTGTATGACTCCTGATCCTCTGTCTGGACAGTGCTGATTGGCCCTGTGCTGATCACATTCACCATCCCAAGAGAAGAAAAAAAAATCTCTAGCAATGCGCACCAAACTGAGCATGTGCAGCCTGACTCCAAAGGCTCTGTTCTATCAGGAAATAGATTGGGGACAGTGGAAGAAGGGGAGGATCAGAAAAAAAGGATCAAACATGCCTTTATACACAATACAGAGGATCAGGGCCGTCTTTAACCACTTAAGGACCGGAAGATTTGCCCCCTTAATGACCAGGCCATTATTTGCGATACGACGTTGCGTTGCTTTAACTGACAATTGCGCGGTCGTGTACTAAAAAAAAATTGACGTCCTTTTTTTCCCACAAATAGAGCTTTCTTTTGGTGCTATTTAATCACCTCGGCGGTTTTTATTTTTTGCGCTATAAACAAAAAAAGAGCGACAATTTTGAAATAAAAAACAATATTTTTTACTTTTTGCTACAATAAATATCCCCCAAAAAATTGAAAAAATGAATTTCTTCTTCAGTTTAGGGCGATCCGTATTCTTCTACATATTTTTGGTTAAAAAAAAATCACAGTAAGTGTATATTGATTGGTTTGCGCAAAAGTTACAGCGTCTACAAAATAGGGGATATAGTTATGGCATTTTGATTATAACTTTTTTTTTACTAGTAAAGGCGGCGATCTGCGATTTTTAGCGGCACTGCGACATTGCAGCGGACAGACCGGACACTTTTGTGGGACCATTGACAATTATACAGCGATCAGAGCTAAAAATAGCCACTGATTACAGCATAAATGACACTGACAGGGTTAACGCTAGGGGGGGGCGATCAAGGGGTTAAGTGTTCCCTATGGAGGTGTTTCTAACTGTAGTGACTGGAGGAGGAGACAGATCGCTGTTCCTGATCACTAGGAACAGCAGATCTCTGTCTCCTCCCCTTTTCTGTTTGTTTATATTGACAGATCCCCGTTCTGGCTCTCTGTGGAGCGTTCGCAGGGCACCGGCGGACATCGCGACTGCTCCGGCGTCGCGCCGTGGGCGCGCACACGCCCCCTATAGCCCTTAAAGCAGCCGTCATGCAGCTACGGCGGTTCGCGCAGGGGAGCCAACCTGCCGCCATATAACGACGGCGGCTGGTCGGCAAGCAGTTAATATTGATTGGACCCTGGGCAAACATTTTCTTGGGACCTCCCAAATCCACTTGTCAATTTTATTTTCAGGCAGTGTAGGCTCAAGGGGCTGCTGCTTTGGGCCCCACAACAATGACTGGGCCCGGGGCAGCTGCCCCTTTTGCCCAGCTTTAAAGATGGCCCTGCAGAGGATTAACCCCTTAGGTTCCACAGTAAGTGTAACAAGCATGCTTTACTGCATATACAGACTGATTTTACTGTTGTGGGTTTGGTAACACTTTAACCGTTTACGGACCGCCCGCCGTCATTATACGGCAGAACTTCGGTTTCAATATTATTTTATTCGTTTATATATAAGTATTACAAGAATTTACGGTGGCACTTTAAAGAGGAATATCGATGCTATGGCAGAGATCTGCCATAACCCCGCCATAACCCCCGGTATCCTCTTCTTCAGATAAAAGTGGTCTCTGCGGTGCATTCGCCGCAAGATCACTTTTATCGGTGGCGGGAGAGGGATCTCCGCCTCCCGCCGCGGTCCGGTCATCTCCGCCGCTTACCGGACCCGCCGGAAGAGGTGGAGACGATCGGGTCCTTTCCCCTGCTTGGCTGGCTGCCAAGTGAGGGGAAGATGGCATAGCTTTGACTGGCGGAAGCGACATCAAATGTCACTTCCCCCCAAAGCTCTTAAAGGAGACTTTTTTCTTTTTTTTAATGACTTAAGTCATTTTAAAAAAAAAAAGTCATTAAAAAAAAAAGACTTTTTTTTTTATTGCATTTTAGTGTAATTATGAGATGTGAGATCTTTTTGACCCCCAGATCTCATATTTAAGAGGACCTGTCATACTTTTTTTCCTATTACAAGGGATGTTGTAATAGGAATAAAAGTGACCCAATTTTTTTTTTTTTAAAGGACAGTGTCAAAGTAAAAAATAAAAAGTAAAATAAATAAGGAAAAAAAATAAATAAATTTAAAGCGCTCCATCCCGATGAGCCCCCACATATGAAAACAGTGTTTAAACCACACATGTGAGGTATCACCGTGATCGGTATCGAGAGCAATAATTCTAGCCCTAGACCTCCTCTGTAACTTAAAACGTGCAACCTGTAGAAATTTTTTAAACGTCGCCTATGGAGATTTTTAAGGGTAAAAGTTTGTTGGCATTCCACAAGCGGGCGCAATTTTGAAGTGTGACATGTTTGGTATCAATTTACTCGGCGTAACATCATCTTTCATAATAAAAAAAAAAACAAATTGGGCTAACTTCACTATTGTCTTATTAAAAGTGTATTTTTTTCCAAAACAAAAAAGTGCGCTTGTAAGACGGCTGTGCAAATACGGTGTGACAGAAAGTATTGGAACGACCGCCATTTTATTCTCTAGGGTGTATATATATATATATATATATATATATATATAATGTTTGGGGGTTCTAAGTAATTTTCTAGCAAAAAAAAAACAAACAGATTTTAACTTGTAAACATTCTGAAAAATAGTCCCGGCCCTTAAGTGGTTAATAATAGATGATGATCGAACACTGTATGTGAGATCCGGGAGGGGGATGGGATTTTGGGTCAGTCTATGTTGGTTGTTTGCACTTTTTAATGGTCTCTTTACTTCCTCTTCTGGCTGTGATTTTTCCCAGTTCCTCCAGGGGGCGTTGGGTGATCCCGGTTCATAAGATGCCCAGTCTTCTGGGCTGAGGAGGTTCACTACACGTTCTCTCTGCCTCTGTCTGGCTTCTTGCAGCAAGGTGATCGACATTTGCACAGGCATGATAAGAGTTTGCAGCAGGTCTCTTTGCAGCAGGTCTCTTTGCAGCAGGTCTCTTTGCAGCAGGTCTCTTTGCAGCATAGATACACAGAGACTACAATCAGAATCAGTACAAGGCCACTCATCTGCAAAGAGAGAAAAGATTTGAACAGCCGCAATTAATATTGACACGGAAATCACATGAATTCATGTAGGGTCGCCACCTTTTCTTCAAGTCAAACCAGAACACATCAGAGTCCACAGAGTTCCCCTTTACATCAGAGTCCACAGAGTTCCCCTTTACATCAGAGTCCACAGAGTTCCCCTTTACATCAGAGTCCACAGAGTTCCCCTTTACATCAGAGTCCACAGAGTTCCCCTTTACATCAGAGTCCACAGAGTTCCCCTTTACATCAGAGTCCACAGAGTTCCCCTTTTACATCTAAATACACAGAGTTCCCTTACATTGTACAGACTCTGATGTAAGGGAGAACTCTGGGGACTCTAAGGGATGCTCTGGGATCCCTGATTTAAGGGGGAACACTGAGAACTCTGATGTATGGAGGGGACTCCGATGTAAGGGGGAACATTGTGGTCTCTGGTGTAAAGGGGAACTCTGATGTAAGGGGTGCTCTGAGAATCCCGATTTACCTTAGTGTACTCACTCAGAGGCAGGAGAGAGAAGGGGGAAGGGGGGAGACTTCAGTCACAGACAGGGATGGATGGTGAGCTCACTCACCCCTTGGCAGTCAGCACCTCTCATTCAGATGTATCTGAGGCTACTAGAATTCCAATTTCCGGTCCCAACTTTCCTTTTCTGAGGCACAGCACTGGGGATTGGAGTGTGGGCAGACACAGAGGTGTAGGGGCGGAAGGGAGAGGTGCAGATCATGGTTTTTTTTTTTGGGGGGGGGTGGGGAGGGTAGGGTTGTTAGTGTTGGCTTTGGGCAGTGTGAAAGAGAGTGTAACAGACACTCTCAGCTTAGCCAGCTGCAGCCAGCAACCCTGCTGGGAAGTCATAGTCCGGTCTGAATCATGTGTCCGGGTTTCAGGCAGTCTGAAACCCAGGGTCTGGCAACCCTAACTTCGTGTCAGGAAGTATAGGCTTGTTGGAACAGGAAGGGCATAGGCGTGCACAGCCTATTGCATTAGGGTGTGCACCCCAAAGCTCAAACACACACGTGTGTAAGTGTGTGTGTGTATATATATATATATAGTATTACCAGAAGTATTGGGACGCCGGCCTTATATATATATATATATGACATCCCAGTCTTAGTCCGTAGGGTTCAATATTGAGTTGGCTCCGCCCTTTGCAGCTAGAACAGCTTCAACTCTTCTGGGAAGGCCGTCCACAAGGTTTAGGAGTGTGTCTATGGGAATGTTTGACCATTCTTCCAGAAGAGCATTGGTGAGGTCAGGCACTGATGTTGGACGAGAAAGCCTGGCTTGCAGTCTCCACTTTAATGTGCAGGCCAGTCAAGTTCCTCCACCCCAAACTCTCTCATCCATGTCTTTATGGACCTTGCTTTGTGCACTGGTCCAAATCATTTGGTGGAGGGGGGGATTATGGTGGGGGGGGGTTATTTTCAGGGGTTTGGCCCCTTAGTTCCAGTGAAGGGAACTCTTATGCCGCGTACACACGGTCGGACTTTTCGTCTACAAAAGTCCAACGGACGCCGACGGACTAAAGCTGGCTGGTAATCCGATCGTGTGTGGGCTTCTCCGGACTTTCAGCAGACTTTTTCAGCCTCAAATCCGACGGACTTTAGATTTGAAACATGCTTCAAATCTTTACGTCGTAACTACGACGGACCCCGAAATCCGCTCGTCTGTGTGCTAGTCCGACGGACAAAAACCCATGCTAGGGCAGCTATTGGCTACTGGCTATGAACTTCCTTATTTTAGTCCGGTGTACGTCATCACGTACGAATCCGTCGGACTTTTGTGTGGTCGTGTGTAGGCAAGTCCGTTCGTTAGAAAGTCTGCTGCAAGTCCGCGGAAAGTCCGCCGGAAGTCTGTCGGACAGGCTGTTGGACTTTTGTAGACGAAAAGTCCGACCGTGTGTACGCAGCATTAAGGCGTCAGCATACCAAAACATTTTGGACAATTTCATTCTCCCAACTTTGTGGGAACAGTTTGGGGATGTCCCCTTCCTGTCCCAACATGACTGCACACCAGTGCACAAAGCAAGGTCCATAAAGACAGAAGAAGAAAAATTCACATTATAATAGTAACTAAAACATAAAAAATTAAGTGTATGAATCTAAACAATAAAAATTCCAAAGTGCTCTAATGGTGGGAACCTCCCAACTAAAAAGTTGTTGCACTTGAAGTTAATTTGTATTGCAATTATCTGTAGAGGGGTTTCCACACCCCTGCTAAGTTTTAAAAAAAAAAGATGTCTTGTTATCATTTTGATGTGTATTACATGTGAAATCTCATATCACTGGAATTTTTTCACTTGTAGTTAATTTGTATGGCAAATATCTATAAGAGGGGTCGCCACCATCCCTGCTAAGTTTCTTTTTCCGTTTGATGTGTATTATGTGACATTACATATCACCGGTATTGTGGTAATATTGACGTTTATTGAGATTTCCATTAGAGGGTTCCACAATTATTGTTAAGTTATTAATCAGTAAGTTAGCGCTGCACTTTTTTTTTGTGGTGTGGGAACACATAACAGTGCTTAGCGGCAGGCCTTTTACTGACACTTTTTTTTTTTTATTTACCTCCAGTAGTTTATTGTAAATAGTAGTGTGGTGATTTACGTATTATACTAAAGATCGGCATGTGGCATTAATAAACAGACGCATTTCAGTTGTGCCCCACCAGGCGCCCCCATAGACAATGTGCCTAGCTGCTGAGTTCAACTGCCCATCCCTGCACTCAGTACACTGATGGGCACTGATTGGAAGCACTGATTGGCACTGATAGGTGACACTGATTGGCAGCACTCATTGGCACTGATAGGCGGCACTGATTCGCAACACTGATTGGCACTGCATGGTGGCACTGATAGGTGGCACTGATTGGCACTAACACTGATTAGCAATGATAGGCAGTACTGATGGGCACTGATATGCAGCACTGATAGGTGGCAATGATGAGCATTGATAGGGAGCACTAATAGGCTGCACAGATAGGCAACACTGATAAGCACTGATTGTCACTGATAGATGACACTGCTAGGCAGCACTGATTGGCAGCACTGATGGGCACTGATAGGCAACAATGATGGGCACTGATAGGTAGCACTGATTGGAAGCACTGATAGGCAGCACTGATAGGCACTTATAGGTGGCATTGGTTGGCACTAATAGGCTTCACTGATTGGCAGCACAGGTGGGCACTGATTGGCAGCACTCATTGGCACTGATAGGCGGCACTGATTCGCAGCACTGATTGGCACTGCATGGTGGCACTGATAGGTGGCACTGATTGGCACTAACACTGATTAGCAATGATATAAGGAATATTAATTAGGGGTAGAGGGCGCTACCTTACCAGGGTACCTTGATTTTGTGATATAATAAACCTCAAAGGAAAAGGGGACAAGAAAAGATGAAAGTGAAAATAAAATTAAAACCAACCCCTTATTCACTCATTTAGGTAGTGAGTCTAATTGTCCAGTGTTACCTAAATGGACTGTGCTAGCAGGTGAGTCTTATACCTAATATGCAGGTATACACCGTGTGACTAATCAACATAGATTAATAAAGTGACATTTTGTAAGAATTATGACATTCCAAAGAATAAGATAAAAACTAAAAAATAATTATAAAACACCACGGATTGAAACCTATATTAGTCTCCAATAATGTCCAAATGTGCTTTTATAAGAGGTGAGTTAGATGATCCCACCATTAGGCATATAGTGCAGGGCTGCACATTAGATTAAATAACCAGGTGTGAAATAAAATAAGTGAAAAGTATATTAAATAAATTTAAATTAATGTATCAAAGTCCAGTATCAAAAAGTAAAGACGTCTGTGATAAGTGACTTTCGTGATAACCAGCTGATCAAATCCGGTGACTTGCGGTGCTCCCCCTCAAAGATCCCCACTCACCAGCTCCCTGCACCCCTGCAGGGGTAGTAGGCGTGTAGTAGCAACCAGCAGTGTGATGTGTATGGGTCCTCAGGGTCCACCGTTCCAGCTGAGAAGTATCCTTCAATGTGTCCTCATATAGAAGAAACAGGGCTCCATAGTGTGATACGTTTTAAATAGTTTATTGGCTATCATAACAGCACAAAAATAGGCAACTAAAAAGTTACTAAAATAGGAATTAAAAAGACCAAATAGTCACACAGCGTGTGTTCTTAATTCAATTGTCAAAGGCACCTTTGACAACGTCGATGACGAAACGCGTAAGGCGGAGCTACGCACTGACGTCACACGCGGAAGTAGGAGAGTGTGGAACGCAGCTGAGGCGCATGCCGCGCAGCTGATGGTTCTACACACACTGCACTCTCCATACGAATTAAGAACACACGCTGTGTGACTATTTGGTCTTTTTAATTCCTATTTTAGTAACTTTTTAGTTGCCTATTTTTGTGCTGTTATGATAGCCAATAAACTATTTAAAACGTATCACACTATGGAGCCCTGTTTCTTCTATATGAGGACACATTGAAGGATACTTCTCAGCTGGAACGGTGGACCCTGAGGACCCATACACATCACACTGCTGGTTGCTACTACACGCCTACTACCCCTGCAGGGGTGCAGGGAGCTGGTGAGTGGGGATCTTTGAGGGGGAGCACCGCAAGTCACCGGATTTGATCAGGTGGTTATCACGAAAGTCACTTACCACATACGTCTTTACTTTTTGATACTGGACTTTGATACATTAATTTAAATTTATTTAATATACTTTTCACTTATTTTATTTCACACCTGGTTATTTAATCTAATGTGCAGCCCTGCACTATATGCCTAATGGTGGGATCATCTAACTCACCTCTTATAAAAGCACATTTGGACATTATTGGAGACTAATATAGGTTTCAATCCGTGGTGTTTTATAATTATTTTTTAGTTTTTATTTTATTCTTTGGAATGTCATAATTCTTACAAAATGTCACTTTATTAATCTATGTTGATTAGTCACACGGTGTATACCTGCATATTAGGTATAAGACTCACCTGCTAGCACAGTCCATTTAGGTAACACTGGACAATTAGACTCACTACCTAAATGAGTGAATAAGGGGTTGGTTTTAGTTTTAATTTTATTTTCACTTTCATCTTTTCTTGTCCCCTTTTCCTTTGAGGTTTATTATATCACAAAATCAAGGTACCCTGGTAAGGTAGCGCCCTCTACCCCTAATTAATATTCCTTATATCATTTAACTCACTCCTTCGGGGGTAAGTGTAAGGGGAGGCTGCAAGCCTTCAGGTCCGTGAGCGCGGAAACCCGTTCCCCACTGATTAGCAATGATAGGCGGTACTGATGGGCACTGATATGCAGCACTGATAGGTGGCAATGATGAGCATTGATAGGGAGCACTAATAGGCTGCACAGATAGGCAACACTGATGGGCACTGATTGTCACTGATAGATGGCAGCACTGATGGGCACTGATAGGCAACAATGATGGGCACTGATAGGTAGCACTGATTGGAAGCACTGATAGGCAGCACTGATAGGCACTTATAGGTGGCATTGGTTGGCACTAATAGGCTTCACTGATTGGCAGCACAGGTGGGCACTGATAGGCAGCACTGATGGGCACTCATTGGCAAAACTGATGGGTACTGAGGCAGCACTGATGGGCACTGATAGACGGCACTGATAGGTGGCATTGATTGGAAGCACTGTTGGGCACTAATTGGCACTGATAGGTGGCATTGGTTGGCACTGACAGGTGGCACGGATTGTCTCTGATAGGTGGCATTGGTTGGCACTGACAGGTGGCACTGGTGGGCACTGACATGTGGCACTGGTGGGCACTGGCACTGAAAGGTGGCACTGATGAGCAATGATTGGCACTGACAGGTGGCACTGGTGGGCAGCACAGATAGGTGGCATTGGTTGGCAATGATAGGTGGCACTGATGGGCATTGATAGGCGGCACAGGTTGGCACTGATCTAGGAGAGGGGAAGTTTCCCATTGAGCAGTCAGCTAGGCATGTAAGAGCCGCTCAGTGCGTGAAACTGTAATGTAATGCCACTGCTTGCAGAGAGAAGCTGTCAGAACTCGGAGCTGATGTCGGGGTGGGTGGGACCAAACAGCTAGCCTATCAAACACAAGCCAACAGGATAGGGGCTGGGCGGGCCGCTCCGTGTATGTGGCTCCGCCCCTTTCTATCACCTATCATACACCAGCCAAAGGAATAGGGGCTGGGCCGGCTGCTCCGTTTATATGGCCCCGCCCCCTTTCTTAAGCAGCCCAATCATTGGCTGGTGTTTAATAGCTGATAGAAAGGGGCGGAGCCACATACACGGAGCGGCCGCCCAGCCCTCGACATCAGCGTGTTTGATAGGCTAGCTGTTTGGTCCTGGACATCCCTTCCCCCATCTCCGGAACCCACACCTGGCCGGATGAACTAAAGCTGTAACTTTATCTTTGCCCGGTGTACTATTTAGATGAGACAAAGGAGAAATCGCTGTGCCCCACCGTCTCACACCAACCCTATTGGATTCGATGTGCTGCCAGCCACCTATGGACTTGCTGAGACCTGTAATCCTCCTCCGCTCCTCCCATCCTGAGACATGCTTAAACGCATATATGCAGTCTTTCATGTGAGTGGATTTTGTTTTTTATAATAAATGGTATATTGATATATATTCAGAGGCACCCCTCTCCTTGTTTCTTACATGCCTCCCTGACTGCTCAATGGAAAACTGCCTCACAGGCAGCTCCCTATACAGTCTCTTGCAGCATCTTACAGCAGATCTCCAGACACACATTAGGGTGTGCCCAGGCACACCCGGCACACCCCGTGCGTACGCCTATGAGGAAGGGGCCGTCCCCAAACTGTTCCCACAAAATTGGGAGCATGAAATTGTCCAAAATGTCTTGTTATGCTGACGCCTTAAGAGTTCCCTTCACTGGAACTAAGGGGCCAAGCCCAACTCCTGCAAAAACAACCCCCACACCATAATCCCCCCTCCACCAAATGATTTGGACCAGTGCGCAAAGCAAGGTCCATAAAGACATGGATGAGCGAGTTTGGGGTGGAGGAACTTAACTGGCCTGCACAGAGTCCTGACCTCAACCCGACAGAACAACTTTGGGATGAATTAGAGTGGAGACTGCGAGCCAGGCCTTCTCATCCAACATCAGTGCCTGACCTCACAAATGCTCTTCTGGAAGAATAAGCAAACATTCCCATAGACACACTCCTAAACCTTGTGGACGGCCTTCCCAGAAGAGTTGAAGCTGTTATAGCTGCAAAGGGCGGAGCCAACTCAATATTGAACCCTACGGACTAAGACTGGGAGGTCATTAAAGTTCATGTGTGTGTAAAGGCAGGCGTCCTAATACTTTCGGTAATATAGTGTATATTACATAAGCATGAAAAAGCAGACTCCGAGACTTCGAAAGGAGGACAGCCGTACAGGGAAAGGCCCCAGCAAGGCGCCACTTCTGCACCTGCAGGATTGCTGTCTCCTATGGCAATAGTATGTAACAGTTCTTAATACAAAGTTCAACAGTTCTCTCAGCTTCACTACAACGTCTACTTGTAGTTCTTCAGCCCCTTGAACTCCTAGTCTCTCACCGGACCCTCCGATTCACTGACTCTGAATCCCGTGAGCTCTTCAATGCTTTTGTGGTGGTATCTCCCTCAAACGTCACCTCCGCTTCCCTGCTAGGTCCCTAGATTGGCACTCAAAGATATTCTTCAAGCTTCACCCTGCTAACCAGCTTGGTCCCTGGCTTGACACACAAGGCTGCTCTGCAAGCGTCTCCTCCGCTGGTTGGGTCCCTGACTTGATCACTGCCTGAAGCTTCCTGATTCTCCACCATGCCCGTTCGGTAAGAATATGGTTCCGGTACTTGCTTCAGTTACTCACTGTGGTCCCTGGTAAAGGCTTAGGACCCTTTGTGGCAACAGCTTCCCTTCTACCTTTGACCACGACAGGTTCTTCGGCCGGCAGAACCATCACTTTTGGTTGGATTGCAAGCCGCAGTCCCAACCCTGCGCTGTCCTCTTACTTCTGAATAGGCCCTCACATAGCCTGGCAGCCAGATACCCCGGGATAGACACAATCTCTGGCCTATCGGCCTGGAGCGTACGACACACGTCCACCCAGACTGCCGTCTGGGTGGCACAGAAAGGAGAAAGAAATGGCTGCACATCCAGAACTCCCGATTGCCTTTTATTGATTATAGGGATAACACCAAATACACCAACAATGGTCACGTAGACGCGTTTCACACATACATCTTGGTAATGATTAAGCACAAGATGTATGTGTGAAATGCGTCTACGTGACCATTGTTGGTGTATTTGGTGGTATTCCTGTGATCAATAAAAGGCAAATCGGGAGTTCTGGATGTGCAGCCATTTCTTTCTTCTTTCCAAGTTTCCCACGGAGGCGACCTGGGGCTGGCACTCTACGAGACTCCCTTGGTCTCTCATCACACACCTTGAGCAGCGACTCTTTCTCTTGTATACGGGTGGCACAGAACACACCTGACCCTCATCCGAATATATAGTTTCTCCCAGCAGGCCAAGAGATTCAAAAAAAGCCCCTGCCCATTGGCTGAGATACCCCATATACCCATAACCCGACCTTGGGTTGCCCTTCTCATATCTAGTACCACCAAGTTCCCGGCCACCTAGCGGTAGAAGAGAAAAGTGCAACAAAGCCAAACTTAGGGAGAAATCAATAGATCTCTAACAACTACCTGCAGTAGCTGCTCCTGACAAGGAATTTGGCGAGGAGCTCCCTGACTAAACCCCAGGGGCGCTACATAACAATATACAAAGTGCTGTAATAAAACCTGATACATACAACCATAAATGTATAATAATAATAATAATAGTGTGTGACTGTGGGGGGACATTAGAATGTAAGCTCCTCTGGTACAGAGACTGATGTGACTGTGAGGGGACATTAGAGTGTAAGCTCCTCTGGTACAGAGACTGATGTGATTGGCACAGTGATCTCTGTACAGCGCTGCGGTATATGTCAGAGCTATATAAATGTATAATAATAATAATAACATTCTGTGAATGTGGTTGGAATGTTAAAGTGTAAGTTTCTCCGGTGCAGAGTTTGCTGTGATGTGTTCAGAGTTCTCATAGGTGAAAAGTGTATTTACCTGGAACACTTGTATCAAGTAAGAAATTTTCCAGCTCCAATTTGAATTCTTTGTTATCATTAAATTCACAGATGTCACTAAACAAGCCAAGTAACGTCCATCTGTGATTACAATCAGGATCCAAGCCCCAACAGCCTTAATCCAATAAAACTGACTTTTGATAAATTTGTAGCATTTTTTTATACATGCACATAGGCATGTTTTCTGCTTGGTTTTGGTCTCTGTTTCCGACACATGCATATTCTGGAAAGACTGATTTACTTCAATGTTTGCTTCACCGTTGTCCTCCTCAGTAGTGGATTTGATTTTGAAGCAAATCCCTTCCAGGCTCACCTTGCCCACCACAAGTCCGACAATTATAGTCGGTACGACGAGGAACACCAAGCTGTAGAGCATCGCCAGGATTGTGAGAGCGGGGCATTCAAATTCCAGGTCCATGAGTTTCTCTAATACGAGAAGAACAATTCCAAGGATAGAGGTACTGACAATGTTGATGTGATCATTGATAAGGGAGGCTACGCTCCTCATTTTACCCTTTCCGGCTGACGACATTGCGAGGGATGAATTTGGAGGAACTGTTTGGAGCACCGTCTGAGGCAGCGTTGGGTTCTGTTCTGTCTGTTTTCACCCGCTTTCTGTTTTATGTATCTGTTGGTTTTGGTGGATGGAACGAGATGTAATTCTAGCGGGATTAATGTGAGAAGAATCAATAAGGGTGGAGCTGTGTAGAAAAGGTTAGAAGGAAATACGTAAGTGTTAAACAACATGGAATTTTGGTGGGTATGCAAAGTAGATTACATTATTCTCATGTGGACTTTGTCTGCTTGTTTAACTGAAATGCCAGCCCTGCTTCTTCTATAAATAATCATTTGAATGAAGTGCAATGTGTAAATGTATGATAATATGGTTTAGCACTTTCTGTTATGATACCACTGGATTCTTGGAACATAACCACTTGAAGACCAGGCCTTTTCTGGCACCTTTTTGTTTACAAGTCTAAATCAGTATTTTTTGCTCGAAAATTAGCTGCCTGCCGCCCAAGGTACGTATATGGACGTCCTCAGGTTTCTGCGGTTATACCGGGATGATGCCTGCACCTACAGGCATCATCCCGGTATCATCATTTTTTATTTCATGCAGAAGTGATCTGAGAAATTACTTCTGCGGGTGGCGGAAGGGGGTCACACCCTCCTGCCGCCACCACCGCCTCTCCCGGGCTCTCCAGTCCCATCGCGGAGCCCGGGAGCGATGCGGCGATGGCTGCCCTGTACAGAGAGGAACTGAAGTCATTCTCCTCTCTCTGTAACCACGGAAGCCGGCTGCGACGAGCAGTGGTGGCTGGTGGGGCTTTTTCGGGTAGGGGTGGGTAGGAGTGGCACCCCCCCCTCCCCGCTCCTGCTCGGTCGGGTCTCGCGGTCGGTCATCCAGCACTTACCCTTTCTAGGTTCCAGGCGGGCAGCACTCCAAGGGACAACGGTCCGGCATCTCCTCCTCTGCATCACGGTGGTTTCTGCCGTGCATCTCCTCCCTCCTCCTCCTAGGCGTCCAATAGGAGCACCTGTCCTTTCAGTCAATCAGGTTATGGGTCTCACACAATATATACCCCAATTATTTTAATAAAATATGAAACATGATGTTATACCAAGTAAATAGAGACCTAACCTGTCACGCTTTAAAATTGCGCACGCTCGTGGAATGGCGGCAAACTACAGCACTTATAAATCTCCATAGGCAACGCTTTAAACATTTTTTACAGGTTACCAGTTTAGAGTTACAGAGGAGGTCTTGTGCTAGAATTATTGCTCTCACTCTAATATTCGTGGCGATACCTCACATGTGTGGTTCGAATACTGTTTACATATGCATGCGTGACTTATGTATTCGTTCACTTCTGCACGCAAGCATGGGGGGATGGGGACGCTGACATTTTTTTTTTTTCTTATTTATGTTATTTTTTTATTTTTACACTGTCCCTTTCATTTTTTTAAAAATACATTTATTCCTATTATAAGAAATGTAAGCATCCCTTGTAATAAAAATAAGGGTGACAGGTCCTCTTTATGGAGAAATCTGGGGTCAAAAAGACCCCAAATCTCTACTGTACCTTAAAAAGGCAAAAGATAAAAAAAAAAAAAAAGTTGACCTTTTGCTTAAAAAAAAAGTTTACTTCTGCCCTAGACCGGAAGTGACGTCCTGACATCGCTCTCGTCCTCCTAGATCATAGAGGTTGTCAGCGATGATCTGGTCTCTGTTTGCCTCTGTGACAGTCTGATCGTTTCTCAGCATACCGGTAAAAGAGGTAAGCCCGAAAAACACGTCCCCTCCCGCCTCTTCTGAAAGCAATGCAGGGGCTGATTGAGCCGCTCGGACCGCTTTAATGAGAAACATATTTCCAGTGATCCACTTGCAAGCCACAACGTATATACGGTATCTCACAAAAGTGAGTACACCCCTCACATTTTTGTAAATCTTTTCTTCTATCTTTTCATGTGACAACACTGAAGAAATGACACTTGTCTACAATGTAAAGTAGTGAGTGTACAGCTTGTATAACAGTGTAAATTTGCTGTCCCCTCAAAATAACTCAACACACAGCCATTAATGTCTAAACCGCTGGCAACAAAAGTGAGTACACCCCAATTTGCCATTTTCCCTCCCCGGTGTCATGTGACTCGTTAGTGTTACAAGGTCTCAGGTGTGAATGGGGAGCAGGTGTGTTAAATTTTGTGTTATCGCTCTCACTCTCTCATACTGGTCACTGGAAGTTCAACATGGCACCTCATGGCAAAGAACTCTCTGAGAATCTGAAAAAAAGAATTGTTGCTCTAGGCTATAAGAACATTGCCAAGACCCTGAAACTGAGCTGCAGCGCGGTGGCCAAGACCATACAGCGGTATAACAGGACAGGTTCCACTCAGAACAGGCCTCACCATGGTCCACCAAAGAAGTTAAGTGCACGTGCTCAGCGTCATATCCAGAGGTTGTCTTTGGGAAATAGATGTATGAGTGCTGCCAGCATTGTTGCAGAGGTTGAAGGGGTGTGGGGTCGGCCTGTCAGTGCTCAGACCATATGCCGCACACTGCATCAAATTGGTCTGCATGGCTGTCATCCCAGAAGGAAGCCTCTTCTAAAGATGATGTACAAGAAAGCCCACAAAGACAAGCAGACTAAGGACATGGATTACTGGAACCATGTCCTGTGGTCTAATGAGACCAAGATAAACTTATTTGGTTCAGATGGTGACAAGCGTGTGTGGGGGCAACCAGGTGAGGAGGACAAAGACAAGTGTGTCTTGCCTACCGTCAAGCATGGTGGTGGGAGTGTCATGGTCTGGGGCTGCATGAGTGCTGCCGGCACTGGGGATATACAGTTCATTGAGGGAACCATGAATGCCAACATGTACTGTGACATATTGAAGCAGAGCATGATCCCCTCCCTTCAGGGACTGGGCCGCAGGGCAGTATTCCAACATGATAATGACCCCAAACACACCTCCAAGACCACCACTGCCTTGCTAAAGAAGCTGAGGGTAAAGGTGATGGACTGGCCAAGCATGTCTCCAGACCTAAACCCTATTGATCATCTGTGGGACATCCTCAAACGGAAGGTGGAGGAGCGCAAGGTCTCCAACATCCACCAGCTCTGTGATGTCATCATGGAGGAGGGGAAGAGGACTCCAGTGACAACCTGTGAAGCTCTGGTGACCTCCATGCCCAAGAGGGTTAATTAAGGCAGTGCTGGAAAATAATGGTGGCCACACAAAATATTGACACTTTGGACACTTTCACTTAGGGGTGTACTCACTTTTGTTGCCAGTGGTTTAGACATTAATGGCTGTGTGTTGAGTTATTTTGAGGGGACAGCAAATTTACACTGTTATACAAGCTGTACACTCACTACTTTACATTGTAGACAAGTGTCATTTCTTCAGTGTTGTCACATGAAAAGATAGAAGAAAAGATTTACAAAAATGTGAGGGGTGTACTTACTTTTGTGAGATACTGTGTATATATATATATGTATTGCAGTAGGCGTGTCTATAATATAGTTTTTGGAATAAAACTGATTCAATGTCTTCCATTTTCTAGCTGGATCAGGCATTTCCAAGAGGACCATTTCCTATTTTGGTTGTGTAAACATGGACAAGATGAAGCAACAGGTTCGCTTAACCTCCCCTCTCCCATAGCACCCAGTGCCGGATTTATATAGGGGGCAAAAGGGACAATTGCCCCAGGCCCCCCTGCCAGAGGGGGCCCCAGAATTCCTTTATAATAAAAATGAAACTTCTTTTCCCTCCAAACTTCAGTAGTGTGTTCGTTGAGGGAATTGTCCAGTTTGCAGCCTTTGCCAAGCTCTGGTCATGTCTCACTCAATTATTATTCAGGATTTATACAGCGCCATGAGGGCAGTGAGTACAGTTACAATACAATTCACTACAGGAGGAATTAGAGGCACTCTATCTCGGGCAGTTTTATGACATGAAGGGTTTGCTGATACCATTCCACGTGGTAATGGAGCTCTTAGAATATAATGCCTTGAAAAAGTATTCACACCCCTTGAAATTTTCCAAATTTTGTCACGTTACAACCAAAAATGTAAATGTATTTTATTGGGATTTTATGTGATAGACCAACACAAAGTGGCACATAATTGTGAAGTGGAAGGAAAATAATAAATGGTTTTCAATATTTTTTACAAATAAATATGTGAAAAGTGTTGGGGGGGGCATTTGTATTCAGCCCCCTTTACTCTGATACCCCTAACTAAAATCTAGTGGAACCAATTGCCTTTAGACGTCCCCTAATTAGTAAATAGAGTCCACCTGTGTGTCATTTAATCTAGATACAGCTGCTCTGTGAAGCCCACAGAGGTTTGTTAGAGAACCTTTGTGAACAAACAGCATCATGAAGGCCAAGGAACACACCAGACAGGTCAGGGATGAAGTTGTGGAGAAGTATAAAGCAGGGTTAGGTTTTAAAAAAATAATCCAAGCTTTGAACATCTCACGGAGCTCTGTTCAATCCATCATCCGAAAATGGAAAGAGTATGGCACAACTGCACACCTACCAAGACATGGCCGTCCACCTAAACTGACCGGCCGGGCAAGGAGAGCATTCATCAGAGAAGAGCCAAGAGGTCCATGGTAACTCTGGAGGATCTGCAGAGATCCACAGCTCAGGTGGGAGAATCTGTCCACAGGACAACTATTAGTCCTGTTCTCCACAAATCTGCCCTTTATGGAAGAGTGACAAGAAGAAAGACATTGGTGAAAGAAAGTCATAAGAAGTCCTGTTTGCTGTTTGTGAGAAGCCATGTGGAGGACACAACAAACATGTGGAAGAAGGTGCTCTGGTCAGATGGATGCCAAGAGGTTGACATGGACATTCATTGTGTTGTCCATTTAAGCACAAGAGACTCCATTTTGTTCTCACTGTTGAAATGTGTTCTGTAACCTTCCCCTAACACACAGACACATCTGTTCCTGTTGGATAAGTTTTGGTAACATTTGCTTAACGTATAAAAAACAGGAACAATCAGCGAAAACCAAAATACAAATTTGGTGCAAACTGAACACTATAGTGTAGTGATTCAAAAATAATATACTGGGTGATGATATGTTGTAGAGTGGGTAGATAGTTAATTAATATTTCGGTATTATAATGATGATGATGTAAGTACTCTTCCGCAGCAACCCAATTCTTCCAGAGAGATGCACTTTATTGACTTCCAACACAGAACAAAGTCTAAAGTCCACAGATGACAAAAAATCCGACAGAGTATATAATTCAAAGTCTCATGTTCCTAGGTCTGTGTGTTCCCAGCCATACACAGACAAGCCTAACCTAAACTATAGACTGAATGCCGTGTTATATTCCCTAGATATTGAATGGCTGAGCAATTTGATTGGCCGTCCCCATTCAGGTCTTTTATATACTTTAGTCTTTCAGATAGACAACAACTCCCAGCCGTGAACAGCTGCAGTCATAAACCACCCCAATTTGCACTCCCGCATATCAACATCAACAAGCCCCCTTAGATATGTGTAATTAGATTAGATTAACAGATACCACCTGAATATCCCTTTGAGCCCTTGGAATACCTACATTATTCTTGCATATTAATATCAACAAGTATTCTGTATTCTTGCATATCAACAAGCCCCCCTGATATATTAGCCCCACAGGAGGGAGCCTCCGCTAGGCCAACCCAAAACACTCCTTGATCCCATTGTTACCCCCTCAAGTCTAATTACCATCAATAAATACTTCTTCTATGGTCCTTTAAACAATGTACCCTTTGAAATGTTCAATTAGGTTAACAGCCCATACCTCACACACCTAGGTAGACTTGCATAAGACCAACAAATCAAAGGGTCTTCAGCTGTTATCTTAAAATTGAGTTGGCTTGGACAAATCAACCATTGTCAACTCAATTCTGGCCTAGTTAATATTGACTGTACGTGTGTACATATAATAGTGTCCCACATAAATCGATGAACATATTACAACATATACAACATGTAGGAATTCACCAAGCCTATATATCAAAATATAAAACAATATTAGTGCAGCGCATAAAATGATTAATTATAGAAACAGTCCATAATATGAAAAAGATCCCTCGTGGTAAAAAGGGGAAACCAATTCTTCTGTGTAAGATACCGATAATCTCCACCCTAGACATAAATGTGCTTACCAGATAAGGTGTGCTGTGAACAAGGCTTATGGTCGAAAAGTGTCTGCCCACTGACTGTACTCACTGTGAAGGCTTTACAATAAATACGCTTGATGTTATGGAGTTGCTGGCTGCTTCTTTTTTCCTGATGACTACATTGTCTATTGGTGTATGGGAGGACACCTCAGCTTGGAGGCCCTGACTGCAACTTCCAAAAGTCTTTCCCCTGTGTCTTTGGGATTGCTGTATTCTTTATTACACCGGAGGATTTATCTTCTTCACTACTGCACTGGAGAGCTGTCCTGTGGGACCACAGAGGATATTCAGAGTGGCCGGACACTGGAGAGCTGTCCTGTGGGACCACAGAGGATAGCCAGAGTGGCTGTGCAGCTTCCATCCAGCTCCTATTGAATACATGCATTTATGACCTCCTGTAACAAGAGGTCCACCTTATCTGGTAAGCACATTTAAGTGTCTGGGGTGGAGATTATCGGTATCTTACACAGAAGAATTGTTTTCCCCTTTTTACTATGAGGGATCTTTTTCACATTATGGACTGTTTCTATAACATTTGCTTAACCACTTAAGCCCCGGACCATTTGGCTGCCTAAAGACCAGAGGACTTTTTACAATTTGGCACTGCGCTGCTTTAACTGGTAATTGCGCGGTCACGCAATGTTGTACCCAAACAAAATTTGGATCCTTTTTTTCCCACAAATAGAGCTTTCTTTTGATCATATTTTATTGCCTCTGCTATTTTCATTTTTTGAGATATAAAGGGAAAAAGACCGAATATTTTGAAAAAAAAAGATATTTTTTACTTTTTGTTATAAGAAAAATCAAACAAACTCAATTTTAGTCATACATTTAGGCCAAAATGTATTCAGCCACATGTCTTTGGTAAAAAAAATGTCAATAAGCGTATATTTATTGGTTTACCCAAAAGTTATAGCGTCTACAAACTACATTTTCTGGAATTTACACAGCTTTTAGTTTATGACTGCCTATCTCATTTATTGAGGTGCAAAAATGGCAGGGCAGTACAACCCCCCCCCCCAAATGACCCCATTTTGGAAAGTAGACACCTCAAGGAAATTGCTGAGAGGCATGTTGAGCCCATTGAATATTAAATTTTTTTGTCCCAAGTGATTGAATAATGACAAAAAATTTTTTTTTTTTTTTTTTACAAAAAGTTGTCACTAAATGATATATTGCTCACACATACCATGGTTATATGTGGAATTGTACCCCAAAATACATTCAGCTGCTTCTCCTGAGTACGGGGATACCACATGTGTGGGACTTTTTGGGAGCCTAGCCGCGTACGGGGCCCCGAAAACCAATCACCGCCTTCAGGATTTCTAAGGGCGTAAATTTTTGATTTCACTCCTCACTACCTATCACAGTTTTGAAGACCATAAAATGCCCAGATGGCATCCCCCCCCCCCAAATGACCCCATTTTGGTAAGTAGACACCTCAAGCTATTTGCTGACAGGGATGTTGAGTCCATGGAATATTTTATATTGTGACACAAGTTGCGGGAAAATGACAAACTTTTTTTTTTTTTTTGCACAAAGCTGTCACTAAATGATATATTGCTCAAACATGCCATGGGAATATGTGGAATTACACCCAAAAATACATTCAGCTGCTTCTCCTGAGTATGGGGATACCACATGTGTGGGACTTTTTGGGAGCCTAGCCGCGTACGGGGCCCAGAAAACCAATCACCGCCTTCAGGATTTCTAAGGGTGTACATTTTTGATTTCACTCCTCACTACCTATCACAGTTTCGAAGGCCATAAAATGCCAAGATAGCACAAAACCCCCCCAAATGACCCCATTTTGGAAAGTAGTCACCCCAAGCTATTTGCTGATAGGCATGGTGAGTATTTTGCAGCTCTCATTTGTTTTTGAAAATGAAGAAAGCAAATAAAAATGTCTTTTTTTTTCTTTTTTCAATTTTCAAAACTTTGTGACAAAAAGTGAGATCTGCAAAATACTCACCATACCTCTCAGCAAATAGCTTGGGGTGTCTACTTTCCAAAATGGGGACAGGCGGGTGTCATGCCTATATCCCCGCTTGCTGCAGACACGACATCTTCTTTGGGGGGCTCGTTGGGTAGGGGTACTCGGGGAGGACATACGGAAAATGCCTCTCATGCAGCCGGCTTACTGCATTTGGTTGGGGATGGTGAGGTGGAGCACCGTCTGGAAACAGAAGGGCTCTGACGATCTCTTCGTGGAATTTAAGGAAGGATCCAGTCCGTCATGAAGCTCTGTATAGCACATGAGCGTTCAGCAAAGCCAATTGAAATAAGTATACAGACACTTTTTTGTACCAGCGTCTGGCCTTACAGGCAACTAGGTACGGCGCCAACAACTGGTCGTTGAGGTCCATATTTTGGTTATATTTGTGGACACAGAGGGGTTTCTCCACAACACCAGTCGCCGTAGGAATTTGGACCGTCGTGTCTGCATGAAGGGAGGACAGAATGAAAACATTCTTATTATCCCTCCACTTCACAGCGAGCAAATTATTACACTTCAAGCAGGCTCTCTACCCTAGCCTAAGACGGGAATCTACAAGCCGCTGGGGTAAGCCCCGGTGATTCTTCTATAGCTCTTCTCAGGCTGTGTCACCAACTCTTTGTTCTGGGCCTAGGTCACTAGCCTGAGGGATTAGTCCCCTAAGTCCCTAATCTAGACATCACTGATTCCATCTTAAATCACATTCAATTCGACTTAGAAGAGGTATATGCAGTCAGTGGGTTAAGCCATAGGGCTTGAATAAACCCCCACAGAATAGTGGAGGAACAGCCTACTGCATCAATAGTGGTTGTACTGCCTTGCTGGTCACTTTAATTTCACTCATGGATCAAACACCGCAGAGACGTATTACTGGTCAAGTTTGCCTTCAACTCGTCTGCTGAGAACTAAAAAGCCTTGGCTACTGAAGTGAACTCAAACGTAGGCCACACAATACTCCCTAATAGTAGTATAAACCTTCTTTATTTCCAAATCCATATTGCTGCTCCCATGCCTCTTACTTGGCTAACTGCCTCTGCAGTAAAAGTTGGGCTTTACAGAAGGGATCTTGCATCCTCTACTAGCATGAAAACACATCTGGCCAATCCGATGAAAGCTTCTTGGCCTGCTACTTTTGAGGCAGAGGTACCCTTTAAACAAACTCAGCTGTTTGATTAGATTAGTACCTGAGCGTTAGCAACTAGACATCCACTCAGTCAGTCTGCACCTGAGTCAACATATCTGCCTTTGTGTTTACTGCCGCCTGATATGCAACTTGAAATAGAATCTTGGCGAGCACGTCAGCTAACCACACTCCCCATACCGCCCAGGATGGTCCTTATCGTGATTTCCTTTTAGTCTGTGCCGTCTGGCAGCACTTTGAATGTATAGTAGTTTTCTTCAGAGCCAAAAAGGACTTGTCACTGTTGGAGGAACAAGTTGCCATTTTTTCATTTGGGGAGTGGTGCTGGTATTTAAGGGCTGGAGAGTTTTACCATTCGTATTGCCCGTACACTCATGCACTCTTTTTTTTTTAGGATAGCATACCTACCTGACCCTTACCTTATTGATCGTGGCTGGTCTCTGGGTAAGCTCATGGCTCAAGATATGAACTGCAGGTTCGTGGTCATAATAAGTACCTTGAAGTACTGGCTAGGATCTAGCCTTAATATGATATCAGTGGCCATCCACACATCCATTTGCAGACATCGAAGCAGAAATCTGCTAGTGTGAGCAAGGGTTAAACCCTTAGACAGAAGCAATTACAGATAGCAATGTAAAAAAAAACAGGCACTGTAGCTTAAAGAGGAAGTAAACCCTGATGGGTGTTACTTCCTCTTTGTTTCCCTGCAAAGGTAAAGCATAATGGGCTACTATGCATTGCATAGTAGCCCATTATGTGACACTTACCTACAGGAGAAGCCAGCGATGTCCCCGTCTTCCTCGCTAGTAGCGAGAGTCCAATCTTCACCCCTCTTCCTTCCGGGGCCGCGAACTCCGGCTCTGTGACTGGCCGGAGTCACGTGACGGCGCGTGACGTTACTCCCACGCATGCGCGTGGGAGCCGCCTTTAACGGCATGACCCAAGCTAGAAACGGCACGGCGTGCCCTTTCTAACTCCGGCGCATGCGCAGAAGAAATCGTCCTACGGCGATTTGCAAATATCTCCTAGACCGTGCAGGTCTGGGAGATATTTCAAGCACCTACAGGTAAGCCTTAATCCAGGCTTACCTGTAGGTTAAAGTGGTTGTAAACCCTTTGTTGTAAACCCTTTGTTAAAGGGTTTACAACCACTTTAAGTAGAACACTGAATTTCACTTTAGCATTTAGACATGTAGTAAGATCCCGGGCCTCCTTTAGTCTGATGAGAACCTCCAGAGCCAAGAGTTGCAGACATCCTTCCATACAGAGCGGGTTGTAAGGCATGGTGGGTGCAGTGTAAGGTAGATTTATGGGCGCCAGACACTTCTTGAATGCAAAGAGATTTTATTTCTCTTGAACAGAACTGTGGGAGAGAAGGTTTAGGGCCAGGACACCCTTAGTAGTTGCAATGTTAATTGGCAGACTCCGAGACTTCTACAGGTAGACAGCCATGCAGGGAAAGGCATCCAGCAAGACACCACATCTGCATGTGTAGGAATGCTGTCTCCTATAACAACAGTCTTAGAACAGTTTCTAACATAAGTTGTAACAAACTCCTTCACTCTCTCTACAATCACTTCTTGTAGTTCTTCAGCCCACTGAGCTCCCAGTCTCTCTCTCACTAGACTTGCTAATTCACTGCCACCGAATCCCTTGAGCTTCTTCAATCTTCAATTAAGTATCTTCCTCAAGCGTCACCCTCACTTCTCTGCTGGGTCCCTAGCTTGGCACTCCAGATACTTCTCAAGCTTCACCCCACTGGCCTGGTCGGTCCCTGGCTTGACACACAAGGCTGCTCTGCAAGCATCACCTCCGCTGGTTGGGTAAATGGCTTGACACCTGCTGAAGTTTCCCGATTCTTCACCGTCCCCGGTTGGTGATAATACTGCTCCGGTACTTGCTTCAGCTGCTCACTGTGGTCCCTGGTAATAAAGTGGTTGGTCCCTTAGTGGCAACAGCTTCCCCTCTACCTCCGACGATGACAGGTTCTCCGGCCGGCAGAAACGGCACTTCTGGTTGGACTGCAAGCCGCAATCCCAACCCTTCGCTGCTCTCTTGCTTCTGGCTAGGCCCTCAGACAGCCTAGCAGCCAGAAATCCCTGGGATAGGCGCAAACTCCAGCCTAGCAGCCCGGGCAATACAACACACTTCCACCCAGAGAGCCGTCCAGGTGGCACAGAACACCGATCACCTGACTCCACCCGAATATATAGGCTCTCCCAGCAGGCCAAGGGATTCAAGAAAACCCCTGCCCATTGTCTGAGATAACCCATATACTCCTAATCTGTCCTTGCTTTGCCCTTCTCTTATCTAATGTCACCAAGCACCTGGCCACCTAGTGGCAGAAGAGAGAAGTGCAGTAATTCTAGACTTAGGGTGGAATCAATTGATCCCTAACAATGGGCCGAGGTAACCACACCTGGCAGGTAAATTTAGGAGCAACCCTGCCTAAACATCAGGGTTAGAGTTGCCACCTCATCCCTTTAAACCCGAACACATATGAATTACACAGGTTCTGAGGCTAATTTAATGCAGATAAGGCAACAAGTGAGTTTAATTACCATCTTAATCAGCCTCAGTGTAATTCATATGTGTTCGAGTTTAAAGGGATGAGGTGGCAACCCTAATCAGGGTGCTACAGTCATAACAGGTTAATGCATAGCAATCATTAAACACACTTCACCCAAAAGCAGACCTTAAACGCATCGCAGCAACACAATGCATAGCAGTGCCATCCATACTGAAGCATCACTCTGTCATAAGCAGCGCAATGAAGGGTTAATATACCTGGCAGGATCACCTACCCTAGATCACTGACCTGTAAAGGTTAAAAACGGCTATTCCAACCACTAGAGGATTAACATAGTGATCCCAAACCTGCAAAGCCAGGCCTTGCTGATTTAAAGGAAAGACTAAACTTTGCAGCAAGCACCTGATATATCAGTTCTTCCACGAGTAGTCCTACAAGCAAACAAAGCCTGTGAAGCAAAATGAAACAGACAGAACTATACACGGCCGTTCAACCTGCTTTGACAGCTTGTATATTACCAGCATAATGATTCCGACACACCATGACAGCCTATGGATAGCTTACCTCCTTTGTGCACCACCCTTCCCTGTCCGGCTCTAAGGGAGGGTTGGGAGAGGCTCCATTCCTGAACAGGTGGCCACCAATCCATCCCCTGGAGCTCCCGACCACCACTACAGTGGGCCAGCAGTTACCCCAACATCCTCTTGCTGCTCCCTGACAACTGGAACCCCATCCACATCCTTCAGGAAAGGGCAACCTGCAGCCATAGCTCCCAACTGTCCCTGATTTCAAGGGACTGTCCCTGATTTGGAGCAATGTCCCTCTGTCCCTCTTCCCCCCTCATTTGTCCCTCAATTTGGTCTGATCCATATAGTTGTATACAAAATGCACTTTTTATCTTTCAAAAAGTGTTTTCCAGCGCTTAACCTTTTATCCGATTTCTAAATTGCTGCATTTGTACATTTTAAAAGCCAATATATAGGAATAGTAGTGGTAAAAAAAGTCCTTGTGGATTTGATTAACCTTTTTTTTGGTTAATTCTTCTTTAAGGGGGTGTGGCAGGGGGCGTGTCCTATGCCCACATACGTTTGTTAGTAGGTGTCCCTCATTCCCATCTCAAAATGTTGGGAGGTGTGCCCGCAGTCCAGCCACAGGAAGCAGACAAGGAGCCATCTTGGAAGGGGGCAGCCCTGACAACAATGCCAGAATTTTTGCAAGGGAAACCAAACATACCCAAAGCCAGACTAAAAAAAATGTGTGTGTGTGAGGGGGGGGGGGGGCACAATTCACCAGGGAGGAGAGACTGGATCAGTCCCAACCAACCACAAGGCAGAACTGTTTTACCTGCATCCAGAGACCGGTATCCCAGCCCCCCAAGTAACCGGGCCTGGGGGGGTATGGAAATTTTACAACTGCTTCGTCACAGGAAAGAGGCTGAACCTGCGAGGCTGGCCAGATGAATCCGGCAAGGTGAGGACAAATTCAAAATCTTCTTTGTTTCATAGCTATAACCAGTTGAGCATTTCAGGAACAAAAAGAGAATGCCGCCTGGGGGGAGGCAACTCATTTACAGTGCCTTGCAAAAGTATTCACCCCCCCCCCCCCCCCCCCAGTTTTGAAAAATAAATATTTTCTACTTTTTTGGCCAAAATGTATTCTGCTACATTTCTTTGGTAAAAAAAAAAAATCTAATAAGTGTATATTTATTGGTTTGTGTGAAAGTTATCTACAAACTATGGGATATACCTGTGTGTGTGTATATATAGTATAACCAGTTCTGATTGGGGAGGGGCGGAGCCTAACCCATACACGTATGCTGTCATGCTTGCATCAGGAAAAACAATTTTTTTCACAGTGCATCTGTAGTAGGAATTTTCGAAACCATGGAGCTGCTTATTGCACACTTATAGTTCTGTGATAAAATGCCTTGGAAGGACTGTTTGTCGAGATAAGGAGACAATGTTGACATCCAAGATCCCAGAACAATGGAGAAATTTCTCTAGTAAACAGAACTGGAGGTAAGGAAACCACAGGTAAGCTGAACGGGTTTCCACCAAATTAGACATAGGGGGAGATTTACTAGAGCTGGTGCACACAGAATCTGCACATACTAACCAATCAGCTTCTAGGTTTTGTTTTGTGAAAGCCTTGTTGAAGAAGTTAGAAGCTGATTGGTTTCTATGCACAGCTGCAGCTAAATCTGTGTGCACCAGTTTCAGTAAATCTCCCTCTAAAGCCTCGTACACACGATCGGACTGTTGGCAGATAAAGCGTCAGATTTTTGTCCGAAGGGCGTGTGCCGTGAACTTGTTTTGCATATAAACCGTACACAATTGTCAGCCAACAAACACGAAAATAGCGACGTACTACGTGGAATTTCAGCTCTTGAGCGCCACCTTTGGGCTCCTTCTGCTAATGTTGTGTTTGGTGAGCATTGATTCCAAGCATGTGTGTTTGTACTTTGGACTTTTGTGTAATAAACTTGTGTACACACGATGCGAAAATCTGACAACAGACCGCTGTCCGCCGAAAATTTACTAGCTTGCCATCCAAGATTTGTTGGCCCGAAAGTTGGCCAACAATTGTCTGATGGAGCGTACTAACGGTCGGATTTTAGGCAAACAGTCTGTCATCACACAATTCCCTGCCGAAAATACAATTGTGTGTACGAGGCTTAAGTTAAGCAGGGGTCAGTGTGCTGTGCAGGGGGTCAGTGTGCTGTGCAGGGGGTCAGTGTGCTGTGCAGGGGGTCAGTGTGCTGTGCAGGGGGTCAGTGTACTGTGCAGGGGGTCAGTGTACTGTGCAGGGGGTCAGTGTGCTGTGCAGGGGGTCAGTGTGCTGTGCAGGGGGTCAGTGTACTGTGCAGAGGGTCCATGTACTGTGCAGGGGGTCCATGTACTGTGCAGGGGGTCCATGTACTGTGCAGGGGGTCCGTGTGCTGTGCAGGGGGTCAGTGTACTGTGCAGGGGGTCAGTGTACTGTGCAGGGGGTCTGTGTGCTGTGCAGGGAGTCTGCTTAATGTGCAGGGGGTCTGTGTACTGTGCAGGGGGTCAGTGTGCTGCGCAGGGGGTCCATGTACTGTGCAGGGGGTCAGTGTACTGTGCAGGGGGTCAGTGTACTGTGCAGGGGGTCAGTGTACTGTGCAGGGGGTCAGTGTACTGTGCAGGGGGTCTGTGTGCTGTACAGGGGAGTCTGCTTAATGTGCAGGGGGTCTGTGTACTGTGCAGGGGGTCAGTGTGCTGCGCAGGGGGTCCATGTACTGTGCAGGGGGTCAGTGTACTGTGCAGGGGGTCAGTGTACTGTGCAGGGGGTCAGTGTACTGTGCAGGGGGTCAGTGTACTGTGCAGGGGGTCAGTGTACTGTGCAGGGGGTCTGTGTGCTGTGCAGGGGGTCTGTGTGCTGTGCAGGGGGTCTGTGTGCTGTGCAGGGGAGTCTGCTTAATGTGCAGGGGGTCTGTGTACTGTGCAGGGGGTCTGTGTATTGTGCAGGGGGTCTGTGTAATGTACAGGGGGCCATGTAATGTGCAGGAAGTCTGTGTAATGTGCAGGAGGTCCGTGTGCTGTGCAGGGGGGCTGTGTACTGTGCAGAGGGTCTGCCTCATGTGCAGGGGGGCCGTGTGCTGTGCAAGGGGGCTGTGTGCTGTGCAGGGGTCCGTGTTATGTTCAGGGGATCTGTGTAATGTGCAGGGGGTCCGTGTACTGTGCAGGGGGTCCGTGTACTGTGCAGGGGGTCTGCGTAATGTTCAGGGGTCCGTGAGCTGTGCAGGGGGCTGTGGAAAGTTTTTTCCTGAAACTACCTTCTTAAAATTAGGGTGCGTGTTATACACCGATAAATACGGTATATATCGGCCTAAACTGATGAATAAATTTGTTGTTTTATTATATTTTTTCTGGATATGTATTATAGCAGAAAGTAAAAAAATTATTTTTTTTTTGTTTTTTTTTCAGTTGTCGGTCTTTTTTTGTTTATAGTGCAAAAAATAAAAACTGCAATGTTCAGGGGCCCGTGTAATGTGCAGGGGGTCCGTGTAATGTGCAGGGGGTCCGTATAATGTGCAGGGGGTCCGTGTAATGTGCAGGGGGCCATATAATGTGCAGGGGGTCTGTGTAATGTGCAGGGGGCCATATAATGTGCATGGGGTCTGCATAATGTGCAGGGGGTCCGTGTGCTGTGCAGGGGGCCATGTAATGTGCAGGGAGTCTGCGTAATGTGCAGGGGGTCCGTTTGCTGTGCAGGTGGGCCGTGTTCTGTGCAGGGGGTCCGTTTGCTGTGCAGGTGGGCCGTGTTCTGTGCAGGGGGTCCGTGTGCTGTGCAGGGGGCACGCGTGCTGTGCAGGGGGGCCGTGTTCTGTGCAGGGGGTCCATGTGCTGTGCAGGGGGTCCGTGTGCTGTGCAGGGGGTCCGTGTGCTGTGCAGGGGGTCCGTGTGCTGTGCAGGGGGTCCATGTGCTGTGCAGGGGGTCCGTGTGCTGTGCAGGGGGCCCGTGTGCTGTGCAGGGGGTCCATGTGCTGTGCAGGGGGTCCATGTGCTGTGCAGGGGGTCCGTGTGCTGTGCAGGGGGTCCGTGTGCTGTGCAGGGGGTCCATGTGCTGTGCAGGGGGGCCGCGTGCTGTGCAGGGGTCTGCATAATGTTCAGGGGGCCATGTGCTGTGGAAAGTTTTTTTCCTGAAACTACCCTCTTAAAATTAGGGTGCGTGTTATACACCAATAAATACGGTATATATCGGCCTAAACTGATGAATAAATTAGTTGTTTTATATATTTTTTCTGGATATGTATTATAGCAGAAAGTACTGTAAAAAAAAGGTTTTTTTTTGTTTTTTTTTAATTGTCGGTCTTTTTTTGTTTTATAGTGCAAAAAATAAAAACCGCCGAGGTGATCAATTACCACCAAAAGAAAGCTCTATTTGTGGAGAAAAAAAAGACACAAATCTTGTTTGGGTACAACGTCGAAGGACCGCGCAATTGTCAGTTAAAACGACGCAGTGCCGTATCGCAAAAAATGGTAAACCTTCCGGGGGTCAAATGGTTAAGGAGGTATTCCCAGTACAAGGTAACCCTTTCATGATTCGGTACAATAAACATTTCTAGATATTTCCTCTACACGTTATTATGAGTTCAGAACACTGTTTAGCAATGGTAGGAAGTCGCGGCGTGATTAGGATAACGCTCCGCCAAAATGCGACCCGCCCAGCCTGTTTATGGATTACACTTCTACCTAATCATTTTGGTCCTCGTTTCAGTTGCCTGTCATCTGTTGCCGGTGCAGCCAAGCCGAGAGGTGTGAACCGGGAGTGCCAGGCAATTAAACATAATATCATCATACGGGGCCCCAGTGAAGACGGGACACTCCCTGGATCCTCTGCCTCTGGGATCGTCCACCTAGAACCGGTCACACTGAGGAGCCACAACCACCTCTGATATCTATGGGTTCTTTATTGGAGTTTTTTCTTTTCTTTTTTTTTTTTACTAATGTGGATTTTACTCCCCTTCAAAGCATATACAACCCAATGTTGAGGTTTGGTCCAAAATTACAGTGCCTTGAAAAAGTATTCATACCCCTTGACATTTCCCACATTTTGTCATGTTACAACCAAAAACGTAAATGTATTTCATTGGGATTTTATGTGATAGACCAACACAAAGTGTCACATAATTGTGAAGTGGAAGGAAAATGATAAATGATACAAATAAATATGTGAAAAGTGTGGGGGGGGGGCATTTGTATGGCGCCCCCCGGAGTCAATACTTTGTAGAACCCCCTTTCTCTACAATTACAGCTGCAAGTCTTTTTGGGGATGTCTCTACCAGCTTTGCACATCTAGAGAGGGACATTTCTGCCCATTCTTCTTCTTTGTAAAATATCTCAAGCTCTGTCAGATTGGATGGAGAGCGTCTGTGATCAGCAATTTTCAAGTCTTGCCACAGATTCTCAATGTGATTTAGGTCTGGACTGTGACTGGGCCATTCTAACACATGAATATGCTTTGATCTAAACCATTCCATTGTAGCTCTGGCTGGATGTTTCGGGTCGTTGTCCTGCTGGAAGGTGAACCTCCTCCCCAGTCTCAAGTCTTTTGCAGACTCTAACAAGTTTTCTTCTAAGATTGTCCTGTATTTGTCTCCATCCATCTTCCCATCAACTCTGACCAGCTTCCCTGTCCCTGCTGAAGAAAATCATCCCCACCACATGATGCTGCCACCACCATGTTTCACGGTGGGGATGGTGTGTTCAGGGTGATGTGCAGTGTTAGTTTTCCCCCCACACATAGCGTTTTGTTTTTAGGCCATAAAGTTGAATTTTGGTCTCATCTGACCAGATCACCTTCTTCCACATGTTTGCTGTGTCCTCCACATGGCTTCTCACAAACTACAAACAGGACTTCTTATGACTTTCTTTCACCAATGTCTTTCTTCTTGTCACTCTTCCATAAAGGGCAGATTTGTGGAGAACACGACTAATAGTTGTCCTGTGGACAGATTCTCCCACCTGAGCTGTGGATCTCTGCAGCTCCTCCAGAGTTACCATGGACCTCTTGGCTCTTCTCTCATGAATGTTCTCCTTGCCCGGCCGGTCAGTTTAGGTGGACGGCCATGTCTTGGTAGGTTTGCAGTTGTGCCATACTCTTTCCATTTTCCGATGATGGATTGAACAGAGCTCCGTGAGATGTTCAAAGCTTGGGAGATTTTTTTATAACCTAACCCTGCTTTATACTTCTCCACAACTTTATCCCTGACCTGTCTGGTGTGTTCCTTGGCCTTCATGATGCTGTTTGTTCACTAAGGTTCTCTAACAAACCTCTGAAGGCTTCACTGAACAGCTGTATTTATACTGAGATTAAATGACACACAGGTGGACCCTATTTACTAATTTCCGGGATATAACTTTTGCTGATAGGTAGACTTCATATATACTGTAGATTGCAAAGCTATACTGTATGTACCATTTTTCAGCCTGGTGCATTCAGAAGTTGGTACGTCATTGCCAGGGCCATGTCGGTGGGGGGGGGGGGGGGGGGGGATGCCATCTAAGTCAGATATTTACACTACCCCATCAGCAAAGATGGCCACCCCACCCCATTTTACCAGGATCAGCAGTACTGAGCTGCACCAAGGGTGGAGTGTCTGGTGTGTATATTGTAGCCTCGGTGCCACCCACTCCAGCACGGCTCCATGAGTGCCACGTGTGGCAGCCACCTCAGTTGGCTTTAAGTATATCGCTATATATTCTTCATTAACCACTTGACCCCCAGAAGGTTTTACCCTCCTTCATGACCAGGCTAGAGCTTTCTTTTGGTGGTATTTGATCACCTCTGCGTTTTTTTTATTTTTTGCGCTATATAGGAAAAAAGACCAACAATTAAAAAAAAAAAAAAAAAAAAAAATTTTTCCATCCTAGATTCCCCCAGAGGTTCTCCCCCTGGTAAGTAGATTGCATTTTTGAATGATAAGAAAGAAAATATCCCCCCCCCCCCACACCATTACACCCCCACCACCAGCCTGAACCGGTGATACCCCATCCCCCACACCATTACACCCCCACCACCAGCCTGAACCGGTGATATCCCATCCCCCACACCATTACACCCCCACCACCAGCCTGAACCGGTGATATCCCATCCCCCACACCATTACATCCCCACCACCACCAGACTGAACCGGTGATACCCCATCCCCCACACCATTACACCCCCACCACCAGCCTGAACCGGTGATACCCCATCCCCCACACCATTACACCCCCACCACCAGCCTGAACTGGTGATATCCCATCCCCCACACCATTACACCCCCACCACCAGCCTGAACCGGTGATTCCCCATCCCCCACACCATTACACCCCCACCACCAGCCTGAACCGGTGATATCCCATCCCCCACACCATTACACCCCCACCACCAGCCTGAACCGGTGATATCCCATCCCCCACACCATTACACCCCCACCACCACCAGACTGAACCGGTGATATCCCATCCCCCACACCATTACATCCCCACCACCACCAGACTGAACCGGTGATATCCCATCCCCCACACCATTACACCCCCACCACCAGCCTGAACCGGTGATACCCCATCCCCCACACCATTACACCCCCACCACCAGCCTGAACCGGTGATACCCCATCCCCCACACCATTACACCCCCACCACCAGCCTGAACTGGTGATATCCCATCCCCCACACCATTACACTCCCACCACCAGCCTGAACCGGTGATATCCCATCCCCCACACCAATACACCCCCACCACCAGCCTGAACCGGTGATATCCCATCCCCCACACCATTACACCCCCACCACCAGCCTGAACCGGTGATATCCCATCCCCCACACCATTACACCCCCACCACCAGCCTGAACCGGTGATATCCCATCCCCCACACCATTACACCCCCACCACCAGCCTGAACCGGTGATATCCCATCCCCCACACCATTACACCCCCACCACCAGCCTGAACCGGTGATATCCCATCCCCCACACCACTACACCCCCACCACCAGCCTGAACCGGTGATATCCCATCCCCCACACCATTACACCCCCACCACCAGCCTGAACCGGTGATATCCCATCCCCCACACCATTACACCCCCACCACCAGCCTGAACCGGTGATATCCCATCCCCCACACCACTACACCCCCACCACCAGCCTGAACTGGTGATATCCCATCCCCCACACCATTACACTCCCACCACCAGCCTGAACCAGTGATACCCCATCCCCCACACCATTACACCCCCACCACCAGCCTGAACCGGTGATATCCCATCCCCCACACCATTACACTCCCACCACCAGCCTGAACCAGTGATACCCCATCCCCCACACCATTACACCCCCACCACCAGCCTGAACCGGTGATATCCCATCCCCCACACCATTACACCCCCACCACCAGCCTGAACCGGTGATATCCCATCCCCCACACCATTACACCCCCACCACCAGCCTGAACCGGTGATACCCTATCCCCCGCACCATTACACCCCCACCACCAGCCTGAACCGGTGATATCCCATCCCCCACACCATTACACCCCCACCACCAGCCTGAACCGGTGATATCCCATCCCCCACACCATTACACCCCCACCACCAGCCTGAACCGGTGATACCCCATCCCCCACACCATTACACCCCCACCACCAGCCTGAACCAGTGATATCCCATCCCCCACACCATTACACCCCCACCACCAGTCTGAACCGGTGATATCCCATCCCCCACACCATTACACCCCCACCACCAGCCTGAACCGGTGATACCCCATCCCCCACACCATTACATCCCCACCACCACCAGACTGAACCGGTGATATCCCATCCCCCACACCATTACACTCCACCACCAGCCTGAACCGGTGATATCCCATCCCCCACACCATTACACCCCCACCACCAGCCTGAACCGGTGATATCCCATCCCCCACACCATTACACTCCACCACCAGCCTGAACCGGTGATACCCCATCCCCCACACCATTACACCCCCACCACCAGCCTAAACCGGTGATATCCCATCCCCCACACCATTACACCCCCACCACCAGCCTGAACCGGTGATACCCCATCCCCCACACCATTACACCCCCACCACCAGCCTGAACCGGTGATATCCCATCCCCCACACCATTACACCCCCACCACCAGCCTGAACCGGTGATACCCCATCCCCCACACCATTACACCCCCACCACCAGCCTGAACCGGTGATATCCCATCCCCCACACCATTACACCCCCACCATCAGCCTGAACCGGTGATACCCCATCCCCCACACCATTACACTCCCACCACCAAATTGAACCGGTGATACAAGGCAGGATGGATCCATGCGCCAAATTCTGACCCCACCATCTGAATGTCGGAGCTGAAATTCAGACTCATCAGACCAGGCAGTGTTTTTCCAATCTTCTATTGTCCAATTTTGGTGATCCTGTGCCAATTGTAGCCTCAGTTTCCTGTTCTTAGCTGACAGAAGTGGCACCCGGTGTGGTCTTCTGCTGCTGTAGCCCATCTGCTCCAAGGTTGGATGTGTTGTGCATTCAGAGATGGTATTCTGCATACCTTGGATGTAATGAGGGGTTATTTGAGTTACTGTTGTGTTTCTATCATCTGGAACCAGTTTGCCCATTCTCCTCTGACCTCAACAAGGCATTTTCCTCCACACAACTGCCGCTCACTGGATATTTTCTCTTTTTCCCACCATTCTCTGTAATCCCCGAGAGATGGTTGTGTGTGAAAATCCCAGAAACCAGCCCATCTGCCACCAACAACCATGCCACGTTCAAAGTCACTTCAATCCCCTTTCTTCCCCATTCCGATGCTCGGTTTGAGCTTCAGCAAGTCGTCTTCACCACGTCTAGATGCCTAAATGCATGTGATTACTGTGATTGGCTGATTAGCAATTTGTGTTACCAAGCAACTGAACGGGTGTACCTAATAAAGTGGCCGGTGAGGGTATATAGAGTACAACGGGGAGTATTGAGCTGTGGGAGAACAGAACCCACATGGTGCCCAGGGCACACTTCAGGTTCTTATGGATTTCGGTGACTGTATATATAATGTGTGGTTGCCATGTGGATGGATTAATTTTTTAATATGATATTTAAATGAGTTACAGTTTAAATAATTAAACCAAATTTTTGCTGAATAGACAGGAGCAGAGCCGCCAGAGATGTCTAAGCATCAATTATATTACATTGTATCCATGAGTGTCACCTCACCGGTTCTCTCTATATTCAGGTTAGTGGAGATATCAGTGCGGCTCCTTCACCATTTATTTGAATTAGAATTGTGTCAACCTGCCGAAATAAATCATCCGCAACCTTCTGTGTGTCGAAGTCTATGAATTCCCTAGAGGGGTGATACTCCCCTTTCTTCAGTCATGGTACCCCTTTAAAGTATGAAAAATGTGGAGACACACCAGTCCAAAATGGGGACCCCGTCACATCAGAATACCCCCTTTCACATTAAGGTCCTCAGCCCCCCCTTCACATTAAAGTCCTCGGTCTCCTTCCTGTTCACATTGGAGTCCTCAGCCACCATTTCACAATATCATCCTCAGCCCCCCTCTTCACATTTGAGTTCTCAATCCCGCTTCTTCACACTAGAGTGTTCAGCCCCCCTTCACATTATCGTCCTCAGCCCCCCTTCTTCACATTGGAGCCCTTAGTGCCCCTTCACATTATCATCCTCAGCCTCCTCTTTACATTGGAGCCCTCAGTGCCCCTTCACATTATCGTCCTCAGTCCCCTCTTCACATTGAAGCCCTCAGTGCCGCTTCACATTATCATCCTCAGCCCCCTCTTCACATTGGAGTCCTCAGTGCCCCTTCACATTATCATCCTCAGCCCCCTCTTCACATTGGAGTCCTCAGTGCCCCTTCACATTATCGTCCTCAGTCCCCTCTTCATATTGAAGTCCTCAGCCCCCCCTTCACATTAGAGTCCTCGGTCCCCTCCCTTTTCACATTGGAGTCCTCAGCCACCATTTCGCAATATCATCCTCAGCCCCCCTCTTCACATTTGAGTTCTTAACCCCGCTTCTTCACACTAGAGTCTTCAGCCACCTTCACATTATCATCCTCAGCCCCCCTTCTTCACATTGGAGTCCTCAGTGCCCCTTCACATTATCATCCTCAGCCCCCTCTTCACATTGGAGTCCTCAGTGCCCCTTCACATTATCGTCCTCAGTCCCCTCTTCATATTGAAGTCCTCAGCCCCCCCTTCACATTAGAGTCCTCGGTCCCCTCCCTTTTCACATTGGAGTCCTCAGCCACCATTTCGCAATATCATCCTCAGCCCCCCTCTTCACATTTGAGTTCTTAACCCCGCTTCTTCACACTAGAGTCTTCAGCCCCCTTCACATTATCATCCTCAGCCCCCCTTCTTCACATTGGAGTCCTCAGTGCCCCTTTACATTATTGTCCTCAGCCCCCTCTTCACATTGGAGTCCTCAGCCCCCCTTCTCATTAGAGTCCTAAGCCCCCTCCCTCTTCACATTGAAGTCCTCAGCCCCCCCTTCACATTAGAGTCCTAAGCCCCCTTCCCTCTTCACATTGGAGTTCTCAGCCCCCCCTTCACATTAGAGTCCTAAGCCCCCTCCCTCTTCACATTGGAGTACTCAGCCCCCTTCACATTAGAGTTTTCAGTCCTCCTTCATATTATCATCCTCAGCCCCCCTCTTCACATTAGTGTCCTCAGCCCCCCCTTCACATTGGAGTATTCAGCCCCCCTCTTCACATTAGAGTCCTTAGCCCCTCCTTCACACTATCATCTTCAGCCCCCCTACACAATATTGTCCTCAGCCCCCCTCTTCACATTGTGGTCCTCAACCCCCCCACTCTTCACATTAGAGCCCTTAGCCCCCATTCACACTAGAGTCCTAAGCCACCCCTTTTCACATCAGAGTCTTCAGCCCTCTTCCCCTCTTCACATCAGTGTCCTCACTTTCCCCTCCTATTTTTGCTTATTTTCCTTAATCCCCTCCCAAATTCATATCAGAGTTCTCAGTTCCCTTCCCTGTCTCTCCCTTTCACATTACAGTCCTCAGCCCCCCCCCCACCCACCTTCACATTAAAGTCCATAACCACCCCCCTTCACATTACAGTTTTTATCCCCCCCTTACTATTAGAGTCCTCAGCACCCCCCCCCCCGAGTCCTCAGCCCAACCCTAATCATAACCCTGACCCCAGCCTAACCCTAACCAAATCCTAGCCATAACCCTACCACCTACCCTAACCCTAGCCTAGCCCCCAGCCATAATCCCTCTGGCAGGAGAAGGAATCGAGTCAAACCATGTATATTATTATTGGTCAAAACCGCAAACAAAGTCTCATCAAAGTCGCATAAAACCACACTGTAAAGTTGTAATGGAAATCACAAGATGTTGAAGTTGCACAAGTGTGAATGAAGTCTAAAGTGCAGCTAACCCAGTGTTTTCCTGCAGGTTAGCTGCACTTTCCCTTAGACCTCAGTAGGTGAAAGTGCACCAAAACCCCGACACATAATAGAAGTCTATGGGAAAGCGCAGCTTACCCGCACAAAAAAACGCACTTGATATGACTGATTTCTGATTGGGACTCTAAAACAAAGTTAATACTGCAGCTGCAGGAACAGATTCACAGGGCTCAATCGCTGTGTTTAAAATGTCCGTTCAGTATCAAAATGTATTATTACATCTTATTTTATACATAGATAAGAAAGGGGTGGTGTGAGATGTTATGAAAAACTAACAAATAGAAATATATTATTAAAAGCTAGCGAATAGAACAATTGCAAAAGTAAAACCTTGCGAGGGGAGAGGAGAGTAGAGACAGAGAGAGCTTCTAGTAGAAGATGTGTCTGTGTGTTAGGTGAAGGTTACAGAACACATTTCAACAGTGAGAACAAAATGGAGTCTCTGGAGCTTAAATGAACAATACAGTGAATGTCCATGTCATTTCCCTCCTTTTGTTTATTTGACACCATTCTTCTCCACGTTACATTCAGCTGATTGCTGGTAACTCCTGTTACATTGGCGCAGAGAGACGGCGTCCAGTTCAGCTCTCTCCTAGCTTTCTCACAATAATGGGTTCATCAGGGCTGGTACATTTGTTGGTACAGCGGGTAGTCATACAGAGACATAGCCTGATGAGGAAGTAAATAACAAATATGAGAAAGATGAACATCACAATGTAAGCGCCTAGTTTCTGTAACCATGTTGCTATGCCATATAAAAAGTCACCAAAACCTCCTAAACCTTAAAAGGGGTTCCATCCATCTTACCTAGATTTTTTATGTCTACACCACATTCTTTAAGTATATAGCCAGACATGTTGCTTCCCACTGCTTTAATAAGAAGCTGATGAATGTCAGTAGCTGAAGCCTCATATGCTTCCTGTGCAGCGCTAAGTTTGTTTGCAAACCCAGTTGCATTCTTTCTAGGATCTCCCAATCCCTCTAATATGGCTCTCATTTCTTGGGGACTAAAAGGTACATGCCATTTAATTTGAGACTTCCTGTCAACAGCATTACCTTCAAAAACGAATTGGGTTCTGACAGGATAAACTGCAACAGATTGCTCTGTGCCAGGGGCAGAAGGGGTGGCGTCTCCCTTCCTTCTCTCTTCATCTTGCTGCCTCAATTTGGAAATTATGGTTTGCTCCGGAAGTTCAGACTCTATCTCTCTTTCTCTGGCCAAAGCCTTAAGTTCAGAGAGATCTAGTTTTGCATATGTGTCTTTTGATTTATGCCAATCATCTGTTTCTAGGATACGAGCCAAAATCCTCTTTGTAGGGTGATATGGGGCTGTTAAACCTCTGCTCTCTACTATATTGTCCAGCTCATCTTTTGTGTGTTCCATGTAATCTAATTCTTTTGCTTTTGTGCGTGGACCCCTTAAAGCCAAACTGGCAGCCACATGAAGTGGGGGGTCCTCCTCTACAGAGTCTTCTGGCCAAACGTAGTTCATTTGGGCATTTCTTTTATTAAACATCTCCGTCAAGCCAGTTTGATTTGCTACTTTAGCTTCTATCTCCCATGTGCAAGCTATTCTCCACGTTCCTTCACTGCACAGTAGTGGGCCATAATCGCGCAGAAAAGTTTGCCATACTTGTAAATCAAAAGATCCTTCAGATTTTAAAGGTTTAGCTGTTCCCTTTGTCCATTCTACCCATTTATCTAGGAGCTCAGTATAGGCAGAACCGGACCTTCGGTTCATATATTCTCTAGCGCTCATCTTGCACTGGACATTTTCTGAAGGCCTCTCACCCTTCATTCCACCAATTAATTTAATGTCCATAATGACTGGCCAGTCTTCTCTACTTGTGCCTATACCCTCTTGCCTCTAAAACAAATAGTACAGCAAATCTGGCAGATTTACAAGAATAGTCTCCACTTATCTACGTGGATAGAAGGGGTTTATGACAATAGACAAAACACTCATTAAGATACCCTCCTCATCTCTTCTCATCTCTGTGAGTTTTATCTGACCCTACCATGCGCCTCTGACCCAGGTCGCCCACGAGGAGTCAACGCAGGGAACTGCAGAGGATTCTCCCTATCCACACACAGTCCGACCCATGAAGGGGGACACAAACACATTCACACACACACGTTACCCAACCAGAAAGGTCTGAGAGTGGTCTGGTTTCCTTGAGAACCGACAGATAGGATACATAGGAAAAGGCAGAAATATAGCAAGCATAAGGGCAGCTTACCTAGCCGGCATTTAGAGGTCTGCGTTTCCCGATGATCCGCGATCAAAGCGCGGTTCCTTCTGGAGACTCTGCCAAACTCCTGCTATGACTCGCCAAACTGTTATGACTGATTTCTGAATGGGACTCTAAAACAGAAGTTAATACTGCAGCTGCAGGAACAGATCCACAGGACTCAATCACTGTGTTTAAAATGTCCGTTTATTATTACATGTTGTTTTATACATAGATAAGAAAGGGGTGGTGTGAGATGTTATTAAAAACTAACAAATAGAAATATGTTATTAAAAGCTGGCGAATAGAACAATTGCAAAAGTAAAACCTTGAGAGGGGAGGGGAGGAGTAGAGAGCGTTTAGTAGAAGATGTGTCTGTGTGTTAGGTGAAGGTTACAGAACACATTTCAACAGTGAGAACAAAATGGGGTCTCTTGTGCTTAAATGAACAATACAGTGAATGTCCATGTCACAGGTACACCGAGCTTTACTATGCATTGGCAGCATGAAGCCGCCCTTAAAGGAAGAGGTGATGTTACTTCTTAGATGTTACATTCTATCAGAACATTTCACCAGTAAAACTGACCGATAAACAACATTAAAATTGCAAAAAAAATTCCGGCAACTCGATTGCTTCTTCTTAAATCTTTATTGAGCACAAACAGCAGTGCGACATCAAAACGCTGACATGTTTCGGGTAAAAGCCTTCCTCATAGCATAAATAAACAACATTGACCAACAACTCCCAAAAAAAAAAAAAAAAACATTTAAATCCACACAGATGGATTCTCATACAGCCGTTGATTGATTTATCACTTCAATTAAATCTGAAGCAAACTCGAAATATTTCCGCCCACAATTTTTATGTGGAACTCTAGGCAAACTATAAAATAAAATGTATCATTAAAGCTGAACTCCGGGTATGTTCTGTAATATATAGTCACTGTAATACCTGGGATTACGAGCAGAATTCATTCCAGAAGAATGCTTGTAATCCAAAGCACTCGCATATCAAAGCGAGTTTCCCCATAGGAAATAATGGAAACTCAGATACTCAGTTCTACAGTGACTGCTTGTCTATGCAGTTCCGCATGTGGCCAGAGGTGGGGGGGGCGCCGAAGACACTCGGAAACACTCGGAGGCGCTTGGAGACACTCAGAAACGCTCGGAGACACTCGGAAACCGAGTGTCCTTAAACGTCTCCGAGCATCACCAGCGCCCCCGTACCTCTGGTTAAATGCGGTATTGCACACCCCAACGGCTTGAATCCTGCTCATCTTGTGAGACAATGCTCGCAAACTGAGTCAGGAAAAATAGCTTGTATTGCGAAACGCTCGTAAACCGCGTTACTCGCAATCTGAGGTTCCGCTGTATATTGGTCCAGGTTGGCATGATGTACATATGTATGTCTCATACCTGATAGGCTGCTGGGGAGGCCGACAATCCCTGCAATAGTTAATAAAAGCGATAGTCGAGCCTGTGCCAAGCAGCTTCCCTCTACACACTGACCACAGGGGATCACTCACTCAGCACCACCACCATTCACAGAGAACTTTTTGTGGCTATCACTGTAGTAGCAGTTAAAGGTCAATGCCTTCAAAAATCAATGTATGAGGATGAAAAATGTCTAATCATTTTGTTTCAAGGATTTATAACCATTTGTCGACCGCGCTACAGCCGAAATGAGAGCTACAGTGCGGTTGTCTAGTTCTGGGATGCCGTCATTTATGACGGCGTCCCGTGACTGCGCCCGTTGCTGGTTGTGAGGCAGCAAGCTCTGTCATCGCACTGTCCTCTGGACACTGCTGATCACAGATTGAAGTAAAGAGCCAATCAGCGGCTCTTTACCATGTGATCAGCTGTGTCCAATCACAGCTGATAATGGCGGCAAACAGATGCCAATTATTGGCATTCCTTTCCTCACACTGACAGCATGAAGAACGGAGAAGAGAGCCGATAACTGGCTTCTCTAAAAGGAACATCTACACTAATAATCGGGGCACAGATTATCAGTGCAGTCCCACCAGGGCCCACCAGTGCTGCCAATCAATGCCCATCAGTGCCTCCTCATCAGCGTCACCCATCAGTGCTGCCTATCAGTGCCCATCAGTGCTGCCTATCAGTGCCCATCAGTGCTGCCTATCAGTGCTGTTTCATCAGGGCCCACCAGTGCTGCCTCATCAGTGCCCATCAGTGCCACCTATCAGTGCCCATCAATGCCTATCAGTGCCCATCAGTCCTGCCTAACAGTGCCTATCAGTGCCCATCAGTGCTGCCTATCATTGCCATCTTATCAGTGCCCATCAGTGCAGCCTATCAGTGCTGCCTCATCAGTGCATCAGTGCCCATCAGTGCAGCCTATTATTGCCCATCAGTTCCACCTCCTCAGTGCCTATCAGTGCCACCTCATCAGTGCCCATCAGTCCTGCCTAACGGTGCCTATCAGTGTCACCTATCAGTGCCCATCAGTGCTGCCTATCATTGCCGTCTCATCAGTGCCCATCAGTGCAGCCTATCATTGCCTATCAGTGCCACCTCATCAGTGCCCATCAGTGCTGTGCTGCCTATCATTGCCATCTTATCAGTGCCCATCATTGCCCATCAGTGCAGCCTATCATTCCCATCTCATCAGTGCCTATCAATGCCACCTCATCAGTGCCCATCAGTCCTGCCTACCAGTGCCTATCAGTGTCACCTATCAGTGCCCATCAGTGCTGCCTATCATTGCCATCTCATCAGTGCCCATCAGTGCCACCTCCTCAGTGCCTATCAGTGCACATCAGTGAAGGAGAAAAATCACTTATTTACAAAAATGTTATAACAGAAACTAAGAAACTTTTTTTTTTCAAAATGTATGGTCTTTTTTTGTTTTTTTAGCAAGAAAGCTCTATTTGTTTGAAAAAAAATGTTAAAAACTTCATATGAGTACAGTGTTACATGACCGCGCAATTGTCATTCAAAGTGTGAGAGCGCTGAAAGCTGAAGATTGGCCTGGGCAGGAAGGGGTTAATAGTGCTCGGTAGGCGAGTGGTTAAATTGGAAAACTAAATGGGGGAAATGCAGATATTTGGTTCTCCTGAATCTGTTCATCCTTATAATACATTCTCTGAGGAGCAGACAAGTCTACATGCAGATCAACAATTCTCCCCATTGTAAAATCATTATATAATAATAATAATGTATGTACAGAGATATGTTAATGTATAAAGTATATCAGATGTATAATTTGTAAGGAATGTATTGACGATCGCTCTTATTAAAGTGGTTGTAAACCCTTTTGTGTGACTTTTAATTATAGGTGAGCCTAGAATAAGGCTTACCAACAGGTGGCGGAAATATCTCCTAAACGTGCGCCGTTAAGGAGACATTTTACTTGTAGTGCACCGATGATGTAATCGGCGCATTCGCTGTAAAGAAACGGACCCCCGTGCTGTTTCTTCCCCCCCCAGCGTGTGCCGTCACTGACGGCTCGCATGCGTAGGAGTGACGTCACACGCGGCTCCGGTCAGTCCCAGAGCCGGAGTCCGCAGCCCCCCGGAAGGAAGAGGGGCGAAGATGGACGCGGCCTGCACAGGGGACAGCGATGGATTCCTTGGCCGGTAAGTGTCACATAATGGGCTAGTATGCGATGCGTACTAGCCCATTATGCTTTTAATTTGCAGGCTTTGCGGGGAGCAAAAGAGGAAGTAAAGCCCCACTTTAACGTTCTTATATAATTATATTTTTTGTAATTGGTCCATTATAAGATCACACATTTCGGCAGACGTTTTTTTTTTTTTCACACTTGTATTATTATTATTCCGGCAAATCCTGAGCAGGGGAGGGGTCAGGTGATGAAGGCGTCCGGCTTCTCTTCCTCGGATTGGACGGTGAATTCTGGGCATCCGCTCAGGATTTATGGGGTGAGCAGCAACTCGCTGTTGATGTCAATTGTATGATTGACGCGGATATGATCACACCAAAATGTCATCTTCATTAATATTGGAAGCATCAATTATCTCTCTAATTATAGGATGTTTCTTTTCTTTTTGGAATGGGACCCATTGTCCCTGCCAACTTCTGAATTCCCCGGGGCCATCAATCAGACGAACATTGACACCTTCCTCACATCAACATCTCTGTGCTGTGGAGCAGAAGAAACTGTTTACAATTTCCCTTCGCTGCTTCCATTCAGCATTGCCGAGTATCCAGCAGTGGTAACGTGAGCTGTTTAACCACTTCAGCCCCGGACCATTAGGCTGGCCAAAGACCAGAGCACTATTTGCGATGAGGCACTGCGTCGCTTTAACTGACCATTGCGCGGTCGTGCGACGTGGCTCCCAAACAAAATTGACTTCCTTTTTTCCCCACAAATAGAGCTTTCTTTTGGTGGTATTTGATCACCTCTGCGGTTTTTATTTTTTGCGCTATAAACAAAAAAAATAGCGACAATTTTGAAAAAAAAAGCAATATTTTTTACTTTTTTCTATAATAAATATCCCTAAAAAATATATAAAAAAACATTTTTTTTTCCTCAGTTTAGGTTGATACGTATTCTTCTACATATTTTTGGTAAAAAAAAAAATCGCAATAAGTGTTAATTGATTGGTTTGCGCAAAAGTTATAGCGTCTACAAAATAGGGGATAGTGTTATGGCATTTTTTTTATTAATAATTTTTTTTTACTAGTGATGGCGGCGAACTGCGATTTTTATCATGACTGCGACATTATGGCGGACACATCGGACACTTTTGGCGCTATTCTGGGACCATTCACATTTATACAGCGATCAGTGCGATCAGCAAAATTGTGATAGCCGTGCAGTAGATATTTTTATTACAATCCTCCCTCCAAAAAACATATATAAATGACAGCGCTCGCATTCATGAACTATAACATAAATAATCATAGGATAAAATTCGATAATAAGTGAAAAGTCCATAAAAGTGAACGATGTGCTCCAATCCATAAAGTGCAAGGTGCTCCAAAAAATTCAAGGTGCGCATACACCCCCTTCTGTGTCCCCACTCACCGGATGGAATGGACCCCTATAGCTTTTCAGTCTAGGGGTCGTTTCAGGCTTAAAATGATGGCCAGTGATGGCGGCTTTACATCAATTCACCAGGCAAATCTCACATGCTCATGATAATCATCCATAGATATTAGTCCTTTTTTTCAGGGGGAACGCAGTTCCGGCACCTCCAGCACTTATGTAATGGCAAGGGGTGCTGGGGATGTGCTGGAGGGTCTACTGATGATTGCCGCTGGGGGATCTATAGTCTATAGCGACTACGCTGGTGGTGTTTCTATTTTTGCTGGCGGAGGATCTATTGTTGCTGGGAGGGGATTTTATAGTTCTGGGGGGTCCGTTGTTGCTGAGAGAAATCTACTGTTGAGAGAGATGTCTATTGTTGCTGGCTGCTGGAGGGTCTATTGATGCTGGCTGCTGGGAAATCGGTTGTTGCTGCTGGGGGTCTATTGTTGCTGGGGTGGATTTTTGTTGCGGGGGGGGGCATTGTTGTGTGAGGGAACTATTGTTGCTGGGGTATCTATTGCACTGACTACAGTGTGAAACGCGTCAGATTTCCTGCTATTTTCTGCTGTGGCATGTATTTTTTATGATCATCATTCAATAAAGGTAATTCATTATTTTGAGTGCGGCTGTCCAGGACTTTTTCTCTCTACTTCATTATAAGCATTGCTGGCACCTGTTACTTCCAGCATGGAAGAGATGTCTGTTCCTGATTGACCTTTCTAGAGCGGTGATATCTTTGGATCTATTTTACTGCTAACAAATTCTATACAAATTACTTAGCACCACAGAATGATACTTAGTTCTGCATTCTCTAATGGGAGATGGGTGTGGGGTGGAACCAAGGGATGATGCTCAGAGGTGGGTAGGGGGTGGAACCAAGGGACGGTGCTCGGAGATGGGTGTGGGGTGGAACCAAGGGACGGTGCTCAGAGGTGGGTAGGGGGTGGAACCAAGGGACGGTGCTCGGAGATGGGTGTGGGGTGGAACCAAGGGACGGCGCTCAGAGGTGGGTAGGGGGTGGAACCAAGGGACGGTGCTCGGAGATGGGTGTGGGGTGGAACCAAGGGACGGCGCTCAGAGGTGGGTAGGGGGTGGAACCAAGGGACGGTGCTCGGAGATGGGTGTGGGGTGGAACCAGGGGACGGTGCTCAGAGGTGGGTAGGGGGTGGAACCAAGGGACGGTGCTCAGAGGTGGGTAGGGGGTGGAACCAAGGGACGGTACTCTGAGGTGGGTAGGGGGCGGAGACAAGGGGTGACTTAGAAGGGGGAGTTCCTGCACCTATTCTCTGAGAGAAAAAGCCCTGTTAGTACCCAAAACGAAATAAAAGGAGGGAACTATAGTGAAGTACCGTTTGGCAATATGTTTATTGCGGAAGTACGAATGGATACTTACAAACTGCGGGGTAAAAACAGGCATAAAATGTCAAGAGATTGCAAATGGGAAACGCCGATATTGGCGTACGTTCCACCGATAACCGGAAGTGACGTCTGTTGGTCTTGGAAACCGGAAATTACGTCAACGCGCTTCGCCCTCCCACAGGGCGTCATCAAGGACCTTGATGACCCCTTCCTCAGTCACTGGGGGGGTTAAAAGCGGTCAAAAAGCACCGCTTCACCCCTTCCCGACCAGCCGCAGTTATACGGCGGCAGGTTGGCTCCCCTGGGCGAACCGTCGTAGCTATACATCAGCTAGCTTTCAGACCACTAGGGGGAGCGCGTGCGCGTCGCCGGAGCTGATGCGCGTGCCCCGCGGCCGTGATGACCACCAGGCACCCGCTATCGCTCCACACCTAGACAGAACAGAGATCTGTCAATGTAAACAGACAGATCTCCGTGCTGTCAGGGAAGAGGAGACTGATCTGTTTGTTCATCCTAAGTATGAACAACGATCGGTCTCCTCACCCAGGCAGTCCCATCCCCCCACAGTTATGAAGAAGGAGGATATGGACAGCCACACTCCAAAATAAATGCCTTTATTGTATAAAGTACCAAAAGTTCACACCACAGCAGGGTACAGGATGGATTAGTTGACGCGTTTCACACTCTCAATAGTGCTTAGTCATAGCTACCCCCACAGATAGAACCACTCCCTAGGACACACAGTTTACCCCTTGATCGCCCCCCTACTGTTAACCCCTTCCCTGCCAGAGTCATTTATACAGTAATCAGAGCATTTTTATAGCACTGAATCACTTTATAATTGTCAGTGGTCCCAAAAACGTGTCAAAAGTGTCCGATCTGTCCGCTGCAATGTCGCAGTCCCGCTAAAAATCGCAGATCGCCGCCATTACTATTAGAAAAAAAAAATGAATAATAAAAATGCCATAAATATAGCCCCTATTTTGTAGACGCTATAACTTTTGTGCAAACCAATCAATATACATATTGGCCTAAACTGAGGAAAAAAATAGTTTTTGTTTTTTTAAATTGGGGATATAATTATTATAGCAAAAAGTAAAAAAATCTTTTCTTTTTTTTTTTTTTTTTTTTAAGTTGTCGCTCTGTTTTTGTTTTTAGCGTAAAAAATAAAAATTGCAGAGGTGATTAAATACCAGCAAAAGAAAGCTCTATTTGTGGGGAAAAAAAGGACTTCAATTTTGTTTTTTGTACAAAGTCGCATGACTGCGCAATTGTCAGTTAAAACGACACAGTGCCAAATCGCAAAAAATGGCCTGGTCATTAAGAGGGCAAATCTTCCGGGGCTGAAGTGGTTAAACAGCGCTAAAGCGATGCTAAAACAGCTTTAGCGCTAAAGCGGCCGCGTCTCCAGCGTGAAAGGGGTCTTAAGGTTTGGCTGAAGTTGGACTTCCCCTATATCTGTGCAGGCTCTCGAAGTATCACTACATTTTTACTTTTTGCTGAAGAGATCACAAAATATTCTGCCAGGAAAAAAAAAAAAAAACGGTGAAAATGTTAACATTTAATTTTTATTTATGCATTATTTAAATATTTAGAATTGTATATATAATAAATATTACATTGTACATTGTATGATATTCTATTTTATAAATATATTTCATTGTAACAATTCCTCAATTCCTCAATTTAAACAACATCCTGTTCATTATTATTAATATAAATATTATTATTATTATTGCAACATTGTATTTGAAATGTGAACTGAAAAGAACTCTCTCTGTTAACCACTTCAGTCCCAGAAGATTTGGCTGCTCAATGACCGGAGCATTTTTTCGCGATACGGCGTTGCTTCGCTTTAACTGATGCTTCGCTTTAACTGACAATTGCGCGGTCGTGCGGCGCTGTACCCAAACAAAATTGAAGTCCTTTTTTTCCCCCACAAATAGAGCTTTCTTTTGGTGGTATTTGATCATCTCTGCGGTTTTTATTTTTTGCGCTATGAACAAAAAAAAGAGCGACAATTTTGAAAAAAAAAAACCACAATATTTTGAACTTTTTGCTATAATAAATATCCCCAATCGCAATAAGCGTATATTGATTGGTTTGCACAAAAGTTATAGCATCTAAAAAATAGGGGATAGATTTGTGGCATTTTTATTTTTTTTACTACCCTGTTTTTTACTAGACCTAGCGTGATTGTCGGTGATGGCTGCAATATAAGCCCTACTCCCCAACTAAGCCTTAGTTAAAGTCCTTGTAGGGCTTATTTTCGGGGAAACAGGGTGGGGAGTAGGGCTTATATTGCAGCCATCACTGACAATCACGCTAGGTGTTATTTTTGGGGAAACGGGGTAGTAATGGCGGCGATCTGCAATTTTTATCGTGACTGCGACATTATGGCGGAAACATTGGACACTTTTGACACATTTTTGGGATGATTGACAATTATACAGCGATCAGTGCTATAAAAATGCACTGATTACTGTTTAAATATCACTGGCAAGGAAGGGGTTAACACTAGGGAGCGATCAAGGGGTTAACTGTGTTCCCTGACTGTGTGTTCCAACTGTAGGGGGAGGGGACTGACTATAGGAGATGACAGATCGTGATTCCTAGCTATTAGGAACTCACGATCTGCATCTCCTCTCCTCACCTCCTCATCCCTGTTCTGTCTCTCATGCACACGAACGCTCGTGGTCATGAGCATCGGCACCCCCCGCAATGAAGTGGGCGCGTGCACGCACCTGCTATCCCGCTTAAAGGAGCCGACGTATGGCTAAGACGGCTCGCGGGATCGTGCCGACCTGCCGCCGTATTATGATGGCAGCTGGTCGGCAAGTGGTTAAAGGGTCGCTCCACCCAAGATTGATATTGCAGTATTATATATTGCAATCTCGGACTTCTTGGCTCCACCCACTAGCATTACGCGGGAGACCGAACCCAACCCCCCTCCTCCCATTGTAGCCTTTATGTAGTTTATAGTACAGAGAATGCAACAAGAGGAGTAAGACCACAGAGTCTCCCTCTGATACAAGAATTTTTTAGGACTACTGATTTCTCTCCACAAATATCACTTTTTTTTTTTCCACAGAAACATTTGCACATCGTTTGGATTTGGCAGAGTTGTCACCGATGAGCAAATTATTTCAAAGATCTGATAAAGGCGATGTGATTTATTTTTTTTTTCTTTTCTTTCATTTTTTTTTAATCATTAAAAAGCCATCCTTGAGCTCCAGTTGGTGACTTTGCCTAGGCTCAGATAATGTCATCAGTCCGCTGCAGACAGGAAGAAGCATTTCCTCTGTCTCCCCCCACCCCCCCAGTGACCAGACTGCAACATTGTAACTTTGTAGCCAGTCACAAGGTGATATTTGTGAACACAGCCAAGAATTGCACAGACACACAGATTTTTTGAGCGGGTGCCTCAGCCCAGGAAGTAGACGGTGACGCCGGATGATGCTTGAAAAAAATTGGTGCCGTCCTTCTGGAGAGGCAAACATTTGAAGGTATTGTCAGGGGGATCTCTGTGGGAGGTAATAAATACCTGGAAATGTTACACTGACACATTACTGAGCATGCTGAAGCTAACAGGAAAATATATATCTGATGGTAAATCCACTTTAAGGGGATGTATTCATTAAAAGATTGCATCGCTGTTTATCCATTCATCCATCCTGGGGCAAATTCCAATGTTCTCAGATTATATTCTCTGCAGATTGAATGTTATTGATATATATATATATATATATATATATATATATATATATATAAATATATATATATATATATATATAAAATTATGAACAGGGAAAATACTGATTTATGGCCACTAGATGGAGCTGAGGCACATACGTAGTTCCTTTGACACCCAGCTCCATCTATTGGCCATGCTGCAGTATTTTCCCCACTCAAATTCTCATTTTCAACAAATAACATTCGATCTCCAGAGAATATAACCTGAGAACATTCGATTTTGCCCCATTCACACGGAACAAATTTGCATGCAGTGTTGATGGATGAACAACTATGTCATTTTTTTTTTAAATACCCCCCCCCCACCAAGTGTTGCATTCTGAGCCTACTGCACTCAACAAGGAAAATATATGTGATGACAGGTCCACTTTCATGGGATCGTCTATAAGCTGAAATTCCAGTATGAGGCCATGCTTTCTGCTGTTTTGTGTTCTTTCCACCCTATAGTATTCCAGTTTCATTCCCGCTGGTCTCATTATTCCAGCTGCCGGCCTCTGGCTTCTCTTCCTTCAGCTTAGCGACGATCACATCCTCCTTGTCCACCATGTACTTGGGCAGTCTCCGGTCCAGGTACTCTCCCTTGTGCTCCAGAGCGTTCAGGAACTTCTCCTTCTCTTCCTTCTTCTCTTTCTCTGCTTTGTCTTCTACTAGAATACTCTCCACATCCGCCAGCATCTCGTAGGCAAGCCGGCTCTCCTCCAGACATATACAGGTGCACTTTGATGCGCAGTACCATAGGATGACCACCAGGCAGATGGACAGCATTCCGGAGGTCTGCAGATGAGATAAGGAAAGGGTTAAAGGTCTGCTCTGTATATATCTATCTATATATATATATCTATATATATATGGACCAACAAATCTATAAAGTACTGAATTATATTGGCTCCATAAGGGTGGCAATGCTTTCCAGAGTTTGCCGCTCAGCAGACCGCGTGTCAATGCGTCACATGCAAACACGGGGTTCATTTTACATAACTAACAATTAGTGTTGGGGTACAGAGAGGATTAGTGTGGATGCTACATGAAGGGTTAGTTTGGGGGGTTAATTTAGAGTTGTCCTAAAGTTGTCCTGTGTACAGGCAACGGTGAAGTTAGGGTTAAAGGGGAGATTAGTGTTGGGGTTACAGGAAGGGCTGTTGTTAAAGGGGTTGTAAAGGTAAAAATTTTTTCACCTTAATGCATTCTATGCATTAAGGTGAAAAAACTTCTGACAATACCGCCGCCCCCAGCCCCCCCCGTTTTACTTACCTGACGCCTCGAAAGTCAGTTTCTCGTTCCCGACATCTATTCCTCCGCTGGCCGCTGATTGGCTACAGTGGATGGATTGGAAGCAGCGCAGCCATTGGCTCGCGCTGCTGTCAATCACATCCAATGACGCGGCGCGCTGTGGGGCGGGGCCGAGTGATACAGTGAGCGGCTATAGCCGCCGGCTGTATCACGGGAGCGCGCCCGCAAGCACTCACCACCATGCGAGGGAGCTCGCATTAAGGTGGTTAATGCTTGCGGGGAGGAGCTGAAACAGCCGCCGAGGGACCCCAGAAGACCAGGTTCAGGGCCACTCTGTGCAGAACGAGCTGCACAGTGAAGGTAAGTATGATATGTTTGTTATTTTTAAAAGAAAAAAATTTTACCTTTACAACCCCTTTAAGCTTACAGGGAGGGTGGGTGTTGGGATTACAGGGATGATGGGTGTTGGCGTTACAGAGATGGTGGGTGTTGGGGTTACAAGGAGGGTTAGTGTTGGGATTACAGGGAGGGTGGGTGTTGAGGTTACAGAGATGGTGGGTGTTGGGGTTACAGAGATGGTGGGTGTTGGGATTACAGGGATGATGGGTGTTGGCGTTACAGAGATGGTGGGTGTTGGGGTTACAAGGAGGGTTAGTGTTGGGATTACAGGGATGATGGGTGTTGGGGATACAGAGAGGGTTAGTGTTGGGGTTACAGGGAGGATGGGTGTTGGGGTTACAGAGATGGTGGGTGTTGGGGTTACATGGAGGGTTAGTGTTGGGGTTACAGGGAGGATGGGTGTTGGGGTTACAGAGATGGTGGGTGTTGGGGTTACAAGGAGGGTTAGTATTGGGATTACAGGGAGGATGGGTGTTGGGGTTACAAGGAGGGTTAGTGTTGGGATTACAGGGATGATGGGTGTTGGGGATACAGAGAGGGTTAGTGTTGGGGTTACAGGGAGGATGGGTGTCAGAGATGGTGGGTGTTGGGGTTACATGGAGGGTTAGTGTTGGGGTTACAGGGAGGATGGGTGTTGGGGTTACAGAGATGGTGGGTGTTGGGGTTACATGGAGGGTTAGTGTTGGGATTACAGGGAGGATGGGTGTTGGGATTACAGGGAGGATGGGTGTTGGGATTACAAGGAGGGTTAGTGTTGGGTTTACAGGGAGGGTTCATGTTGGGGTACAGGGAGGATTAGTGTGGATGCTACATGAAGGATTAGTTTTGGGGTTAATTTAGAGTTAGTGAAAAGGTGTCTTGTGTACAGGCAACGGTGAAGTTAGGGTTAAAGGGAAGATTAGTGTTAGGGTTACAGGAGGGGCTGTTGTTAAGCTTACAGGAAGGGTTCGTGTTGGGATTACAGGGAGGGGTAGTGTTAAGGTTACAGGGAAGGGCATTGTTGGGATTACAGGGAAGGTTAGTGTTGGGATTACAGGGGGGGCAGTGTTGGGATTAAAGGGAAGGTCAGTGTTGGGATTACAGGGGGGGGAAGTGTTGGGATTACAGGGAGGGGTAGTGTTAAGGTTACAGGGAAGGGCAGTGTTGGGATTACAGGGAAGGTTAGTGTTGGGATTACAGGGAAGGGCAGTGTTGGGATTACAGGGGGGGGGAAGTGTTAGGATCACAGGGGAATTAGTGTTAGGATTACACTGAGGGTTAGTGTAAGCTTCTGCCTCCCAGAATACAGGACACAGCATAGGGGATAGGGGGAGAGTTTAGTGTTAGGGTTACACGGAGAATTAGTGTAAGGACACCTTTAGGGTAGGCGGTCAGTTTCATTAATAAATAACTGCACACTGTGAGCTTCGGATGCAGCGAGTCTCTGAGTTGTTGTTTTTCTGGTAGATGATTAGATAGGAAATCTATGCATGCATTTGCTTTGTATAAGACGTGTGTAATGAAGAATCCATCAAACTACAATGGAGTGTCATATTTTATTGATCTGACTCATGAAAACTGCAATCCGTGTTGATGGATTACCGTCAATATAAGAGCCCCTCCCCCGTCATCAATATTAATTAGCGGAGCACCGAAGTCCGGAGGAATGGATGGAATGCTTCTAGTTTTCCTTCCCTGATTCCGTCTTTCCCCCCTCATCACATACTAATAACATTTTTAATATAAAACCTTTCCATTTTTATTACACATCTTGTTTTACACTCAGTGATGTCATCACAGGGTCCCTGTGCTTCTCTATGCAATGCAGACAGATCACATCTAGTGATAGGGACCAGCAGGGTGCTAAAAACACCACAGCATCCTGCCTCAGTACCGGGGCCGGGCAAGGGGGGGGGGGGGGCAGATGGAGGCAGGAGGGGTGGCTGTGCTGGGCACTGTAGTATCATGTGAGGATGAGGGGGGGCACAAGGAGATTGGGGGGTGGTATTGGTTTTGGGAGGGGAAATTTGGGGGGCAGCAGAGGAATAGAATTGTTCTAGGAGGGAAAATTTGGGCGGGGGGTGCTAGGAGTGGTGATTTAGGGGGACGTATGTTGGGAGGGAAGATGGGGAAAGAGGATTTGTGCAAGGAGGGTTTTTGTTGGGGTTTGTTCTAGAAGAGGTGATATGGGAGAGGGGGGAGGGGAATTGAACTAGGAAGGGACATTTTTTGACATGTTCGCCCTGGCAACAAAAGTAAGTACACTCCTAAGTGAAAATGTCCAAATTGGGCCCAAAGTGTCAATATTTTGTGTGGCCACCATTATTTTCCAGCACTGCCTTAACCCTCTTGGGCATGGAGGTCACCAGAGCTTCACAGGTTGTCACTGGAGTCCTCTTCCCCTCCTCCATGATGACATCACGGAGCTGGTGGATGTTAGAGACCTTGCGCTCCTCCACCTTCCATTTGAGGATGTCCCACAGATGATCAATAGGGTTTAGGTCTGGAGACATACTTGGCCAGTCCATCACCTTTACCCTCAGCTTCTTTAGCAAGGCAGTGGTCATCTTGGGGGTGTGTTTGGGGTGGTTATCATGTTGGAATACTGCCCTAAGGTCCAGTCTCTGAAGGGAGGGGGATCATGCTCTGCTTCAGTATGTCACAGTACATGTTGGCATTCATGGTTCCCTCAATGATCTGTAGCCCCCCAGTGCCGGCAACACTCATGCAGCCCCAGGCCATGACACTCCCACCACCATGCTTGACTGTAGACAAGACACACTTGTCTTTGTACTCCTCACCTGGTTGCCCCCACACACGCTTGTCACCATCTGAACCAAATAAGTTTATCTTGGTCTCATCAGACCACAGGACATGGTTCCAGTAATCCATGTCCTTAGTCTACTTGTCTTCAGCAAACTGTTTGTGGGCTTTCTTGTGCATCATCTTTAGAGGAGGCTTCCTTCTGGGATGACAGCCATGCAGACCAATTTGATGCAGTGTGCGGCGTATGGTCTGAGCACTGACAGGCTGACCCCCCCACCCCTACAACCTCTGCAGCAATGCTGGCAGCACTCATATGTCTATTTCCCAAAGACAACCTCTGGATATGACGCTGAGCACGTGACCTCAACTTCTTTGGTGGACCATGGCGAGGCCTGTTCTGAGTGGAACCTGTCCTGTTATACCGCTGTATGGTCTTGGCCACCGTGCTGCAGCTCATTTTCAGGGTCTTGGCAATCTTCTTATAGCCTAGGCCATCTTTATGTAGAGCAACAATTCTTTTTTTCAGATCCTCAGAGAGTTCTTTGCCATGAGGTGCCATGTTGAACTTCCAGTGACCAGTATGAGAGAGTGAGAGCGATAACACCAAATTTAACACACCTGCTCCCCATTCACACCTGAGACCTTGTAACACTAACGAGTCACATGACACCGGGGAGGGAAAATGGCTAATTGGGCCCAATTTGGACATTTTCACTTAGGGGTGTACTCACTTTTGTTGCCAGCGGTTTAGACATTAATGGCTGTGTGTTGAGTTATTTTGAGGGGACAGCAAATTTACACTGTTATACAAGCTGTACACTCACTACTTTACATTGTAGCAAAGTGTCATTTCTTCAGTGTTGTCACATGAAAAGATAGAAGAAAAGATTTACAAAAATGTGAGGGGTGTACTCACTTTTGCGAGATACTGTATATACACTATATTACCAAAAGTATTGGGACACCTGCCTTTACACACACATGAACTTTAATGGCATCCCAGTCTTAGTCCGTAGGGTTCAATATTGAGTTGGCTCCACCCTTTGCAGCTATAACAGCTTCAACTCTTCTGGGAAGGCCGTCCACAGGGTTTAGGAGTGTCTATGGGAATGTTTGACCATTCTTCCAGAAGCGCATTTGTGAGGTCAGGCACTGATGATGGACGAGAAGGCCTGGCTCCTAGTCTCTGCACTAATTCATCCAAAAGGTGCTCTATGGGGTTGAGGTCAGGACTCTGCAGGCCAGTCAAGTTCCTCCACCCCAAACTCGCTCATCCATGTCTTTATGGACCTTGTTTTGTGCACTGGTCCAAATCATTTGGTGGAGGGGGGATTATGGTGTGGGGGGTTGTTTTTCAGGGGTTGGGCTTGATCCCTTAGTTCCAGTGAAGAGAACTCTTAAGGCGTCAGCATACCAAGACATATTGGACAATTTCATGCTCCCAACTTTGTGGGAACAGTTTGGGGACGGCCCCTTCCTGTTCCAACATGACTGCACACCAGTTAGGGATGCCACCTCATCCCTTTAAACCCGAACACATATGAATTTACACGGGTTCTGTGGCTGATTAGGGTGGTAATTAAACTCACTTGGTGCCTTATCTGCATTAAATTAGCCTCAGAACCTGTGGAATCCATATGTGTTCGGTTTTAAAGGGATGAGGTGGCAACCCCAGCACCAGTGCACAAAGCAAGGATGAGCGAGTTTGGGGTGGAGGAACTTGACTGGCCTGCAAAGAGTCCTGACCTCAACCCCATAGAACACCTTTGGGATGAATTAGTGCAGAGACTACGAGCCAGGCCTTCTCGTCCAACATCAGTGCCTGACCTCACAAATGCTCTTCTGGAAGAATGGTCAAACATTCCCATAGACACACTCCTAAACCTTGTGGACGGCCTTCCCAGAAGAGTTGAAGACTTTATAGCTGCAAAGGGTGGGCCAACTCAATATTGAACCCTACGGACTAAGACTGGGATGTCATTAAAGTTCACGTGCGTGTAAAAGGCAGGTGTCCCAATACTTTTGGTAATATAGTGTATATATAATTTCTTAACATCTTTAAAGTTTAATTATTTTAATAGTTTGTTAATCATGTTTAAAACTTTTAAAATGAAATTCCATTTTTTTATATTTATTAAAAAAATGATTATAACATTATTAAAAATATTAAAATAAATTTAAAATATATATATAGAAATATATATTTATTATTTAAACAATGAGATTCTCCTTAGAGTAGATGTGGGAGATCTGACAACAGAGATGTCTCTTTTCAAATAGTAATGAAATTTAGCCAACTGTAGATGTGTCTCCTTCACACATTAGTAACATAGTTCCAATAGTATATGTGTCTCCTCTCCTATAATGGTAAGATTTCCCTACAGTGGAAATGTCTCCTTTACTATAGTGGTGAAATTTCCCTAGAGTAGATGTGTCTTCTCTCCTCTATTGGCTAGATTTTCCAAAAGAAAGTTTGTCTCCTATCCTCCATTGGTGAAATTTCCCCACAGTAGATGTGTCTCCTCTCTGGCATTGGTGAGATTTCCCCACAGTAGATGTGTCTCCTCTCTGGCATTGGTGAGATTTCCCCACAGTAGATGTGTCTCCTCTCTGGCATTGGTGAGATTTCCCCACAGTAGATGTGTCTCCTCTCTGGCATTGGTGAGATTTCCCCACAGTAGATGTGTCTCCTCTCTGGCATTGGTGAGATTTCCCCACAGTAGATGTGTCTCCTCTCTGGCATTGGTGAGATTTCCCTAGAGTATAGGTGTCACCTCTTCTGAAATAGCGAGATCTCCCCACAGTAGATGTGTCTCCTGTCCTACAATGGCAAGAGTTCCTTACAGTAGACCTCTCTCCTCTCCTATGATGGTAAAATTTCCCCACACCATGTACATCTCCTCTCTTAAAATGGTAAGATTCACCCACAAAGAATGTGCCTCCTATCTCTATTTAATGAGATTTTGCCTACATACAGTAGATGTGTCTCCTCTCCTGCAATAGTAATATTCCCACCAGGATATGTGTGTCCTCTTCTATAATGATAAGGTTTCCCCACAATAAATGTGCCTCCACTACTAAAATAGTGATATGTCTTCACTAATCATTGTGTATCCTCTCGTAAATTAGTAAGATTTCCCCACAGATGTCTCTCCTCTTACCTTGTAATGAGATTTTCCCCATAGTAGTTGTGTCTCCCTTTCATTTATAATAAGATTTATCCACAGTAGGAATGTCTCCCCTTGTACAAATATGAGGTTTCCCCACATTAGATGTGTCTCCTCTTGGATGGTGCAATTTCTCCTAGAATGGTAGTATTTTCCCACAATAGATGTGTTCTACAGTAGTGAGATTTTGCCAAACTAGATGTACAGTAAACTCCTACAATGGTATTTCCTACAGAAGATTTGTCACCTCTTAAACAATATTGAGATTTACCCACAGTAGATCTTTCACAGAATCCATGTCAATACTTCTAATGGTAATTACAGAATCCCTACCAGGACTTCCAATGGTACGTACAGAATCTCTGCCAGGACTTTCAATGGTACCCACAGAATCCCTGCCAATACTTCTAATGATACTCACAGAATCCCTACCAGGACTTCCAGTGGTACTCACAGAATCCCTGTCAGGACTTCCAATGGTACCCACTGAATCCCTGCCAATACTTCTAATGATAGTCATAGAATCCCTGCCAGAACTTCCAATGGTACGTACAAAATCCCTGCCAGGACTTTTAATGGCACCCACAGAATCTCTGCCAATACTTCTAATGATACTCACAGAATCCCTGCCAGGACTTCCAGTGGTACGCACAGAATCCCTACCAGGGCTTCCAATGGTACCCACAGAAACCCTGCCAATACTTCTAATGATACTAATAAAATCCCTGCCAGGACTTCTAAGGAAACTCACAGTACGCTTTCCCCCACACTAGGTATGTCTTCTCTACTAGGATAGTGATATTTCCCCACACCATTATCTCTACTCTCCTAAAATGGTAAGATTTCCCCACAGTAGGTGTCCCCCCCTTCATTTACAATAAAATATAACCACGGTAGAAACGTCTCCACTCATACAAATATGAGGTTTCCCCACAGTAGATGTGTCTCCTCTTCTACAATGTCGATGTACAGTGTTTCTTCCAATACAATGGTGGGATTTTGCTGCAGTAAATGTGTCTCCTCTCCCACAATAGTGATTATTTCCTACAGTAGTTGTCTATAATCCTAAACAATAGTGAGATTTTCCCACAGTAGTGGTTTCACCTCTCCTGCAATTGTGTTTTTTCTCAACTGTAGTCTGCTCTCTTAAAATCGTAAGATCCACAATGGATGTGTTTCTTCTACAATGGTAAGATTTCTTCACAGTTGATGTGCCTTCTATTCTACAAAAATGGAGATTTCCACACAGTAGATGTATCTCCTCTCCTACAACATTGAGTTGATGTTTCTCTTCCTCTACAGTAGTGACATTTTCACTCAATAGATGTGTCTCCTCCTCCTGGTAGGATTTCCCCACAGTACTACCTTCACCCCTCCTACAATAATGAGAGTTCCCTGTAGCAGTTGGTGTTTCTGCCCCACTAAACAGGTCAGAATGAAAGTGTATCTCCCTTACCATTGAACTCTACAATTACGTGTTTACTCTGGATTATGAATTTTCCATTAGGTAGGGTGCCACCATCTTTTCAGCTAAGTACGGGTCGTTGCAATTCAGGAAATGGTTCTAAAATGTCTTTTGTTATCAATATCAATATTTTTTCAATATCCATTGTTCTTTATGGTGTATTGAATGAACCTCTTACCTGAAATACGAACAAGTAAAAGTCATGGTCTACTTGGTAGTGAGAGACCGCTACAACAAAGCAGGACAGGTACCGTCCGTCTGTCATCGCAATCAGGAGCCAAATCAGCGGAGGTTTTCCAAGCTTCAAGACAACATAGATAAGAGCCCAATTACCAGACCAACATGGGCAACATTGCTTTTTGTTGAAGCCAGGAAAATAGAATAATCCTATGAAGATGAAAACGATGGCTGGACCTAGGAAGAACGAGAGGCTGTAGAAGCCTAGAAGGACCACGCTGTATCCACTATCTGGACTTGTTGGACAATTAAAGTTGGAATCTAAAATTGCTTGTATTCCAATAAGAGAGAAGGTCACTAAGGCCGTATTCACAAATTTGCTAGTGTTGGCAGTGTACGTTCCAAATGCATCAGATATGGCCATTTTGCTCCGGGGGTTCGCTTGGAAAGTACTATTGTTGAATATTCCCTCAGGACCACCGTTCTTCTCTGTAGGTCTGGAGGCTTTAAGTCTCACCAGAGGATCAGCATGGAAAAGTCCTTGCCTGAGGTGCAGAAGCTTCAGTCCCTATGTAAAGAAGAGCTAGTTGGATTAGAGAGGTCTGCCTTTTTAATGCTCAAGAAAAGTCCTTCACTGCGTACTGATTGTGCTAATTAAGCTCATTTGCTTACTGGAAGAACTGGATAGTCCTGCCTCGAGAATGTGCAATGTACAACTACATTACATATTTCCTGGAATCAGAATAATTGGACACTCTGAACATGGCTATAAATCATTTTTTATATGGGTTCATTGGGTCCAGTTTGGAGGGGGAAGTCACATGGAGACCACATCCAAACTTTGTATTGATGCTGAAACAGCGATCATTACGTATCAAAAGAAGTATAAAGAATTCTGTAAAGCACACAGAGGGAATTACCAGTGCTTGGAATCTGCTCTTTGAATAACTTCAAGGGCTATACAGAACGTAATGCAAACGTGGGCTTACATAGTTAGTTACATAGTAGGTACGGTTGAAAAAAGACACAAGTCCATCAAGTCCATTTTAAAAAAAAAAGAAGAGAAGTATGGGCTTGTTCCTACTCACCTAGATGGATGCAGCATCGACCTGATACTGCATTTGTCCCAGGGGCGGACTGACAACTCATGGGGCCCCCAGGCAATAGGAGATTATGGGGCCCCCAAGCAATAGGAGAAGATTATGGGGCCCCCGGACAATAGGAGATTATGGGGCCCCCAGGCAATAGGAGATTATGGGTCCCCCAGGCAATAGATTATGGGGCCACACAGTATACACACACACACATTCAGTATACACACACAGACACACAATATACACACAGAATACACATACACACACTTAAAAGGTACTGGAGAGGCGGGGCAGCTATAATCTTGGGATCATTAAAAAAACACACATTTTTACATACTGTCCCTGTTTTTTTTTCGAGGCTGGCAACCCTGATGGGGCCCCTTAGTGGCATGGGGCCCCCGGGAAGTGCCCAAATGGTCAGTCCGCCCCTGATTTGTCCCCTGCTGACTCTAAGACTGAGAACTGAGCGATCAAAGACCACTAATTGCTTGGTTCCCATCCTTCAGTGAGGAGAGAGACAGTAATTATCAGATCGCTGGGCTATGGAGGGGGCGGGAGTGGCTGGCTCAGTCTCCTAGGGGCTCGCTGAGAGGCTGAGCCAGCTGCTGGTCCAGGCATCTGGGTGGATCCCAACTGCAAAGTCAGGATCTTTCCCAAGCCTGGTTCGGTTGAGTGACATCAGCCAACAGCAGACTTAGCACACGGTCGGCTGAAGATGAGTCTGTAGAATGAACTGCACTCCTGTGATCCCCAGGAGAAGTATTGCCATCATAGCTTTGGCTATAGTTCTCCTTTAACTTACATAGGTCCTTAAAACTTCACACGTTGGTAGAGTAACTCTTCCTCTATAGTAACTCTTCTTCTTCTTTTTCATTGCAGGTAAATAACAGATTCCAAGCAGAAGCATGTGCCCTCCTTGGGTTCTTGATGAAGGAGGGGTCCAGGCTTTCTGACATCCACAGAAGGCTACATAATGTTTACAGTGATGACACCATTGACAAGACATTGTTAATCAACTATGTCATCACTGTAAATGTTCTGTAGCCTTCTGTGTACGTCAGACTGCACCCCTCCTTCAACAAGAACTCAATGATGGCACATTGCTTTTGGCTTGGAATCCATTCATTTAGAAACAGGTCTGCATGGACATTTGAACCCCCAAGGGCTGAAGCACACCTATGTTTTATAATCCTAAATTAATTGTAAAGTGCCACACCCCTGTATTGTAAATTTCTAGTAAAGTGTTGTGAAAGATGGGATTTATTAAAAAAAATAAACTTTCTTTATTCAATTAAGTATAAAAATATACCATACAATATTCCATAAAATAGATCCATGATACAATCCTGTTATTCGGTTTTACCAAAACATTTAGTAAAAGAGATATACATATATGAGGGTCTTTTGTGGGCCGACGCATTTCATGGAATACTCCACTTCTTTAGGAGCTGCCAGTCTAGTATTGAATCAAAATTGATCTGTATACATATACATGTGTCATAATTATGAAGTACCATCTTGACCTGAGGGCCCAGCTGGCCTTCTTCAGATTAATTTTCATACAATACTAGACTGGTGGCTCCTGAAGAAGTAGAGTATTCCATGAAACAGCACCCCGGTTTAAAAACCTTGATCTACACCATGCCATCCAGCAGGTCTAAGAGCTATTGCTGTTCTCAGCTTTTATTTATTTTATTAGTAATTTTAAGAGTCATTTTTGGGATATGTGATGAATGAGACATGTAAATACCTCCTGTTCTAAGATGGCTTTACTGTTCTATGCACTAATTAGAGTCAGGACTTTATGATCCCTTTAGTCAATTCTCACCAATACTACCAATGCCAAGACTTCCAATGGTACTCGCAGAATTCTTGCCAGTACTCCCAATGGTACTCCTAGAATACCTGCCAGGACTTCCAATGGTACTTGCAGAATTCCTGCAAGGACTTCCAATGGTAAACACAGAATCCCTGCCAGGACATCCAATGTACACAAAATCTCACACCAAGGACTTTCAATGGTACCCGCAAAATCCCTGCCAGGACTTCCAATGGTACTCTTATGCCCTGTACACACGATCGGACATTGAATGGACATTCCGACAACAAAATCCATCAGATTTTTTCCGACGGATGTTGGCTCAAACTTGTCTTGCATACACACGGTCGCAGAAAGTTGTCAGAAAATCTGATCGTTCTGAACGCAGTGACGTAAAACACGTACGTCGAGACTATAAACAGGGCAATAGCCAATAGCTTTCGTCTCTCAATTTATTCTGAGCATGCGTGGCACTTTGTGCGTCGGATTTGTCTACACACGATCGGAATTTAAAGGATCGGATTTTGTTGTCGGAAAATTTTATATCCTGCTCTCAAACTTTGTGTGTCAGAAATTCAGACGGAAAAAGTCTGATAGAGCCCACACACGATCGGAATTTCCGACAACACAATCCGATCGCACTTTCTCCGTCGGAAAATCCGACCATGTGTACAGGGCATTAGAATCAAAGCCAGGACTTCCAGTAGCACTCACAGAATTCCTGCCAGGGCATCCAATGGTACTTGCAGAATCCCTTCTAAAACCTTCAAAGGTACCCAAAGAATCCCTGCCAGGACTTCCAATGGTACTCACATAATCCATGCCAGGATTTACAATAGTACTTGCAGAACTTCTGCCGGGACTTCCAATAGTACTCGCAGAATCCCTCCCAGGACTTCCATTGGTACTTGCAGAATCCATGACAGGAATTACAATGTTATTCACAGAATCCCTGAAAGACCTTCCAATAGTACCCACAGAATCCCTGCCAGGACTCCCAATGTCACTCACAAAATCCTGCTAGGAGTTGCAATGGTATTTACAGAATCTCTGCCAGGACTTCCAGTGGTACTCACAGAATCTCTGCTAGTACTTTCAATGGTACTCCTAGAATCCTATTCAGGATTTTCAATGGTACTCACAAAATCTCTACCAGGACTTCCAATTGTACTCACAGAATCCCAGCCAGAACTTCCAATGGCACTCACAGAGTCTGTGAATGAACTTCGAATGACACGCAGAGAATCCCTCCCAGGACTTCCAATGGTACTTGCAGAATCCATGACAGGAATTCCAATGTTACTCATAGAATCTATGAAAGATCTTCCAATGGCACCCACAGAATCCCTGCCAGGACTTCCAATGGTACTCACAGAACCTCTGCCAAGACTCCCAATGGCACTCCCAAAATCCTTGTCAAGTTTTTTAATGGTACTTATAGAATCTCTGCCAGGACTTCCAATGGTACCCACAAAATCACTGTCAGTAATTCTGATGGTACTAGCAGAATTCCTCTCATTATTTCCAATGGTACTCACAAAATCCTTTGCCAGGACTTCCAATTGTACTCACAGAATACCTGCCAGGAGATTCAATGGTACGCACAGAATAACTAAAACAACTTCCAATGGTAATCACAGAATCCCTGCCAGGACTTCCAATGGTACTTGCAGAATCCATGATAGGAATTCTAATGTTACTCACAGAATCCATGAAAGATCTTCCAATGGTGCACACAGAATCCCTGCCAGGATTCCCAATGGTATTCACAAAATCCTGCTAGGAATTGCAATGGTATTTAAAGGAATCCCTGCCAGAACTTCCAATGGTACTTACAAAATCTCCACCAGTAATTATGATGGTACTAACAGAATTTATGACATTATTTCCAATGGTATTCACAAAATATCTGCCTGCACTTCCAATTGTACTCACAGAATACTTTCCAGGAGTTCCAATGGCACTCACATAATCCCTGAAAGACCCTCCAATGGTACACTCAGAACACATGACAGGAATTCCAATAGTACCCATATAATCCCTGCAAGGTCTTACAAAAGTACTTGCAGTATATTGCAACTACATAGCCCATCGTCTCAAATGGTACCCACAGAATCCCTGCCAGGACGCCAAATGCAACTCACAAAATCCTGCCAGGTCTTCCAATGGTACTCATAGAATCAATGCCAGGACTTCCAATGGTATTTGCAGAATTCCTGTGAGGACTTCCAATGGTACACATAGAATCCCTGCCAGGACATCCAATGATACTCAAAAATTCACTGCTAGGACTTTCAAAGGTACCCGCAGAATCCCTGTCAAAACTTCCAATGATACCCACCGAATCCCTGCAAGGACTTCCAAAGGTACTCTCAGAATTAATGCCAGGACTTCCAATGGTACTCACAAAATCTATTTCAAGGCTTACAAATAGGTATGGTCCCTATGCTCGAGTCGAACGTAAGTTTGGCTCAAACATCGGGTGTTCGTTTTTTCACAGAACAAACGAACATATGGGGCGTTTGCGGCAAATTCGAGCGCCGCGGAGCGCCCCATGATGTACTGATTGCAGTGCATTGACGGCAGCTGATTGGACAAAAGGATGCACCTGACCTGCATGCTTTGGCCAATCACAGCACGATGTGCTGTGAGAGCTATGATTGGCCAAAGGCAGGGTGCCTTCTCATGTAGTGTAGTGTGCAGTAGGTCAGTGTAGTATACAGTTCAGAGTATATAGTGCAGTTAATGTAGTATATAAAATGCAGTTCAGAGTATACAGTGCAGTCAGTGTAGTATATATAATACAGCGGAGAATATATAGTGCAGACAGTGTAGTATATATAATACAGTGCAGGGTATATAGTGCAGTGCAGCATACATAACACAGTGTATTGAAGTGGTTAAGGGGAACCCTATGACAGAATTAAGGAAAAAAACGGCTTCGGGTCCCCCCCAAAATCCATACCAGGCCCTTTGGGTCTGGTATAGATTTTAAGGGGAACTCCACACCAATTTTAAAAAAAAAAAACAGTGTGCCCCCCCCCCCCCCCCAAAATCCATACCAGGTCCTTTGGGTCTGGTATAGATTTTAAGGGGGACTCCACAACAAAATTGTAAAAAAAAAATTGGCATGGTCTCCCGACCAAAATCCATACCAGACCCTTATTTGAGAAAACAACCTGGCGGGCCAGGGAAGGGGGGGACAAGCAGACAATGGGGACAAGAGTCTCTTCCCGATATCCCTGGCCATTGGTTTTTGGGATCTGCGGACAGGGGGGCTTATCGGAATCAGGAAGTATAAATCCCCCTCCTAGCACATATCCCCCCATTCCTCTTTCAAAGGACAGTCAGCAGGGCAGGGGACAGAGGTCACAATGGCAGAGTAAAGGGATCAGCAGGGCAGAGGATAAGGGAGTCCGCAAGATAGAAGACTGGGGTCATCAGAACAGAGGACAGGGGGTCAGCAGGACAGAGGATAGGGTCAGCAGGACAGGGGTCATAAGGGCAGGGTCCAGGGGGTCAAATCCCCCCATTTCCCTAACCAAAATACCCCCACCCCCACCTAGCAAAAATCCTCCCAACCCAAGCACAAATGATTCCTACCCCCTCGCCCCCCCCCCCCCCCATTGCTGTCCCGTACAATTCTCCCAACTGTAAGTTTAACCCCCCAAAACCTACAGGCTACAGAGCCGGGATTAAGTACTCAGTGCTGTGCTCTCCCCCTCCTGTCATAACAGCGATCATCCATGCAGCAGATGGCACAGGATCACTCTTACATTGTGCTGTACACACAGGGTTTGATTACCTGTCCTCTATGTCTTCTAAGGGCTGCCCATCTCCCTGCAGCAGGAAATGTGATTAGGGGGGTTAAGCAGTCTGATATAGCGATCCTGTGTCACCTGCTTCATTATGACAGGAGGAGGAGAGCACAGCCCAGCCTGCACCTCCTCCCCGCTTTCTCCTCTCTGCCACTGTGGCTTTTCTCTAACGTTTTCACTTTATTTCCTTGCACCTGGATGCCCTCCCCTTGTCCATGCCCTAAGTGCGGGGATGGGGAGAGGAGGGGAATAGGAGAATTTCCATGGGGTATCTGGCCTTCGGTGGGCACAAGTGAGATCTGGGGGATGCAGCCCACCCTAGCTCCCTCTAGATCCGGCCATGTAGAGAATCACTGAAAGGACTTGCAAGGGTACTCTCAGAATCCCTGCCAGGACTTCCAATGGTACTTACATGGGACTGCTGTTAGGAGGATAAATGGTACAGTTTTAGGGCTAGTTATGTATAAACTAGAATTCCACAGCACTTCAATAACTACAAGAGACATTCATTTCTGTTGTCTTGGAACGTCATATCAGCTTGACTGGACCCTGGCTCCTAAATACCTCACAGTAGAACAAGGACACTAAGGGGTCAATTCAGTAAGTTAAATAATGCTGAAAAAAAATGCAGTAAAATAACGCATGCAGAAACAAATGTGCAAATGTTCACTTCACTGAGAACTGTGCGGTAAATAACTACTGCGGTTAAGTTTCAATAATGCGGTAATTACCGCATATTTTCATGTGGTAATTTATCGCATTGAGCTAGTTACTAAGGAGTGAGTAAGAAGCCAGCCGCCACATGCTTAACAACAGATGACTCATCAACTTTTAACGGGTTCCCCGCTGACAGCTAAATGTTAAGAAAACATGCCAGCAATTAAAATCATGAGGAAAAAAAAACAACGTGGGGTCCCCCCAAAGCATACCAGGCCCTTCCAGTCTTGTATGAATTTTAGTGAGAGCCCCATGCCAAAATTTTTTAAAAAATGGCGTGGGGTCCCCCCCAAAATCTATACTAGACCCTTACCCGAGCATGCAGCCCGGCAGGTCAGGAAAGGGGGGGATGAGCGAGCGCCCCCCCTCCTGAACTGTACCAGGCCACATGCCCTCAACAAGGGGGCTGCTTTGGGGCGGGGGCCCCCACCCCAAAGCACCTTGTCCCCATGTTGATGGGGACAAGGGTATCTTCCCCACAACCCTGGGCAGTGGTTGTGGGGGTTTGTGGGCAGGGGACTTATCGGAATCTGGAAGCCCCCTTTAACAAAGGAGCTCCCAGATTCTGCCCCCCCCCTGCTGACTGACTGCTCCGCCATCTGACAGTTCTTAAAAAGCTAAGGGGAGGAGTAACTGGTGATGTCACCTGGTGGCTCCGCCTCTTGTGATGTCACCACCCCAGCATGCTCCTGGGCAATGATGTCACAAGGGGTGAGGCCACCCTGTGGTGAGGCGGGCGACGTGAATGACATTGGATCTACTTCAGGGGACATATACTTTTTTTAATAAAGGAATTGTCAAAAACTGTGTGTGTTTTTATTTCTTTTTTATTTTATTTTTTTGGCGAATGAGTAGAGGTACAAATTTACCCATACTCATTCACATGTTAGGGTGGGATCTAGGGGCCCCCTTGTAAAAGGGGGCTTCCAGATTCCGATAAGCCCCCTGCCCGCAGACCCCCATAACCAGTGCCCAGGGTTGTGGGGAAGAGGCCCTTATCCCCATCAACATGGAGACAAGGTGCTTTGGGGGGCAGAGCCCCCTGGCCCCAAAGCACCCCCCCATGTTGAGGGCCTGTGGCCTGGTATGGTTCAGGAGGGAAGAGGGGCGCTCGCTCGTCCCTTCCCTTTCCTGACCTGTCAGGCTGCATGCTCGGATAAGGGACTGGTATGGATTTTGAGGGGACCCCACACCTTTTTTTTTTTTTATTTTGGTGTGGGCTTCCCTTAAAATCCACAGCAGACCCAATGGGTCTGGTATGCATTGGGGGGGGGGACCCCACGCTGTTTTTTTTTTTCATAATTTTTAATTGCCAGCATGATTTCTTTACATTCAGCTGTCAGCAGGAAACCCGCTGACAGCTGATGAGTCATCAATTGTTAAGGATGCGGCAGTCGTCTTCTCAGCCCGCTTCTTAGCAACCAGCTATTGGTGGAGGCCCCCACGCTGTTTCTGACAAATACCACATGTGATTCTGCAAAATCTTTATTTTTTTGTGAATTGGAAAAAAACTGCATGCAATAATTTATGCAAATTAGTCATGTGATCGTGTTATCACATGCGGTAAACGTTAGTGAATTGACCCCTAAGAGCTCTATTTATTAAAAAAAATAATTTGCATAGCCATTCAATCAGCAAACTTGCACATACATTCATTCTGTTGCAACTTGGCCAGAAACAAATGTGCTTTAGGCTATTTTCTCTTCTGAATTAATATTCTTCTATTACAGGCAGCAATAACAGCATTTTGGCCACTAGAGCTGAGGAGCATAGGAAATACATACAACCTTGTAACAAAAGATACAGTGTAACAATGGTTACATTTATTTGCATGGGGCCCAGGCCCCCCCACTGGCCTGGGCCCCATACAGGATGACCACTGGTACCCAGCCATACTGGGGTTCGGCTCTAGTAATCCCCCCCTCCCCGGCATGCCGATCACCCTCCCTGCCCACATCCGATTCACCCTGCTGCCTGGGACCCCCACAGCCCTACCCAGCACTGAATACAAGTTTTGCATTTTCCTTACTTTTATGGTGTGAGTATAAACTTTATTCTTTACTGTTGGGGCAAGAAAAGCTTTGGAAGAATTTATCAGCCCCTGCTCTCGAAAATGCTCAGAACCCCTTGCTCCAATGTATTCCCCTTCAATCTGTGGAATGTACTAATAAAAAAAAAACAAAAACATGCGTTTAATATGTTTGTTGACAACACGCAGACATGCATGTCATGGCACTCTTCCAGGACATGAAAATGGGCCCTTCAAGTATTTCTAAGGTGAGCAGGAAGTTTCCCATGGTTGTTGGAGGTTATTCATTACATTCCAATCACCCGCTATAATCCGGCTATAATCCAGATTGATGACACACTATCAATCGCACGAGAGCATGTGAGAGCCACTAGTGATTTACATTACCGGTGTAACACATTCATGCATAATGTATACCTACGAGTGACAATTAACTAATTCCAATATAAAGAGATGCAGGATTGGACCAGTTCCCTGCAGAATGACACTTGGCTGTACATAGACTTCACATGGCCGGGGAGGTTCCACCTGTGAAAGGACAAAATAATACCTTCTTGGAATTTTCAGTACATTGTGATCAGTGAATACTTACTTTTCCGCATTTCAGATGGATGAAATATGTCCACGTGTGTCCTTCCCCCGTGTTGATCCCTCCATGACCTTGTACATCTCAATGCTTTTCATGCAGTGCCCATTAGGGGCAACCCGGGTGCCGCCCCCTCTATCACGCCACCCCCCTATATGCAATGGATAGATTTGTGCTGCCGCGGCCACCCCCTATTCAGGTGTCCGGCCCCTTTCAGGGTCACCAGGCACATGAATTACAGAGGCTCTAATTAAGGGATGACATGGAATGACGCTAAGGGGAAAATAATACTGGGAGTTTGCTATAGGCCCCCTAACCAGAGGGAGGAGGGGGAGACAGACCCCCTATCACAATTTGGATTAGCAGCAAGGATGAGAAGTGTTATCATAATGGGGGATTTTAATTATCCAGACATAGACTGGGCGGAAGGAACCGCGCATTCATCTAAGGCTCGCCAGTTCCTAAATGTAATGCAGGACAATTTCATGGGTCAGATGGTAGACGCACCAACTAGAAATAAAGCGTTACTGGATCTACTGATTACCAACAATACAGACCTGATAACAGATGTGGAAATACGGGGAGATTTAGGAAACAGCGATCACAGGTCAATTGGCTTCAGTATAAATCACACAAATAGGAAACATAAGGGGAATACAAAGACACAGAATTTCAAAAGAGCCAACTTCCCTAAACTACGAACCTTGGTAGAAGGCATAAATCGGGATAAAATCTTAGGAACAAAGAACACGGAGGAGAGATTAGCCAGAGCATCCCATTGGGATGGAAATTGGAAATTTAAAAGAGCGAACAAAAGTCCTGGATGGCTTAACTCCAATGTGAAAATGCATATAAAAGCAAAGGAGAAGGCCTTCAAAAAATAAAAGGTTGAGGGATCATCATCAGCATTCAAACTTTATAAAGAATGCAACAAGAAATGTAAGGGTCCAATTAGGACAGCTAAGATAGAACATGAAAGACACATAGTGGAGGAGAGCAAAGAAAATCCCAAGAAATTCTTTAAGTATGTAAACAGTAAAAAAGGGAGGACAGACCATATTGGCCCCATAAAGAATGAGGAAGGACATCTGGTTACAAAGGATGGGGAGATGGAGAAGGTATTGAATTTATTCTTCTCCTCAGTCTTCACGAGTGAATCGGGGGGCTTCAGTAACCAAAACTGCAGTGTTTATCCTCATGACACAACACAGGAAGCACCTCCATGGCTAACAGAGGACAAAATTAAAATTAGACTTGAGAAACTTAACATTAATAAATCACCGGGACCAGATGGCTTGCACTAGAGGGTACTTAGGGAACTCAGTCAAGTAATTGCCAGACCGTTGTTCCTCATTTTTACAGACAGTCTACTGACTGGAATGGTACCAGCGGATTGGAGAAAAGCCAATGTAGCACCAATATTTAAAAAAGGCCCAAAATACATCCCTGGGAATTACAGACCAGTTAGCCTAACATCAATCGTATGTAAACTCTTGGAGGGGATGATAAGGGACTATAAAAGATTTTAGTAATGAAAACGGTATTATTAGCAGTAATCAGCATGGATTCATGAAGAATCGTTCTTGCCGAACCAATCTATTAACCTTCTATGAGGAGGAGAGTTGCCATCTAGATAAAGGAAGGCCCGTAGACGTGGTGTATCTGGATTTTGCAAAAGCATTTGACACAGTTCCCCATAAACGTTTACTGTACAAAATAAGGTCTGTTGGCATGGACCATAGGGTGAGTACATGGATTGAAAACTGGCTACAAGGGCGCGTTCAGAGGGTGGTGATAAATGGGGAGTACTCGGAATGGTCAGGGGTGGGTAGTGGGGCCCCCCAGGGTTCTGTGCTGGGACCAATCCTATTTAATTTGTTCATAAATGACCTGGAGGATGTGGGAAACAGGTCAAACTTTGTATTTGCGGACGATACTAAGCTAAGCAGGGCAATAACTTCTCCGCAGGACGTGGAAACCTTGCAAAAAGAACTGAACAAATTAATTGGGTGGGCAACTACATGGTGAATGAGGTTCAATGTAGAAAAATGTAAAATAATGCATTTGGGTGGCAAAATATGAATGCAATCTATAGACTGGGGGGAGAACCTCTGGGGGGAATCTAGGATGGAAAAGGACCTGGGGGTCCTAGTAGATGATAGGCTCAGCAATGGCATGCAATGCCAAGCTGCTGCTAACAAAGCAAACAGGATATTGGCATTAAAAAGGGGATCAACTCCAGAGATAAAACGATAATTCTCCCGCTCTACAAGACTCTGGTCCGGCCGCACCTGGAGTATGCCGTCCAGTTCTGGGCACCAGTCCTCAGGAAGGATGTACTGGAAATGGAGCGAGTACAAAGAAGGGCAACAAAGCTAATAAAGGGTCTGGAGGATCTTAGTTATGAGGAAAGGTTGCGAGCACTGAACTTATTCTCTCTGGAGAAGAGACGCTTGAGAGGGGATATGATTTCAATTTACAATTTGACTTGGCCCAGCCCCCAGACGACGTCCTATCGTGACGAAACGCGTAGGGTGTGGCCTATGACACTGACGTCACCACGCTGTTCCTCTTTGCCGAGCTGGATGGGAAGTGTGTATACAGTGGGAAGCCTGCGGAGACGCCGTTACATTGCGATTGCCTTTACACTTGCTTATTGGATTAGTTTGTAAGTGCATTTTTTATTCATTAAATTTCTTATTGGTTGGAACGATTACACTATGGGAGCTTTTTTTGTTTTTATTCCCGGAGCCATACAGCTTTAGCCGCAAATCCAGTTGCTGGTATAGGTTATTGGGAAACCTTTAATCTCCCATATGCCTGGTCAGACCGTTGTGGTCTTTTGAGTCGGTAAGGAGCCTCATATTCACTTAGGTGTATTCACCTCTTGGGAGATTGGATCTTTTCATCACGGACTTTGGATTATCTTTTTTATGTTTATGAACTTTACATATATTTAAAATTGCACTAATTGTGATGGGACTTTTTTATGATCACTTTTTGGCTTGTTTGATAACATCATTTGAATGCACAATTCTTTGCACAATCTTTCAGTGGTTATAATAATCTTATGGTATGTTTTTTGTGGTATCATTTATGACATTATAGTTCACAAATTTTCCATAATAATTTTTTGTTCACAAACAAAAAATTTCTTTTCACTTTTTGGTTACCTTTAGCGCTGCATTATTTTTTATTATTAATATCTGAAGCTTGTGTCTGACTTTTTGATGCTGGCTGCTTTTGGTAATTTAGGGTAAAATCCCTGATTTTTTGTTTATTTTTGTATTAATTTGCTTTAGTCTGTAAGGGTTAATCCTTTATAGCTATCAATTAATTATTAGGTTTCTAGCGCAGCGTTAACCTTTGGTTTTTTTATAAATATTTAAAAAAGGCCCAAAATACATCCCTGGGAATTACAGACCAGTTAGCCTAACATCAATAGTATGTAAACTCTTGGAGGGGATGATAAGGGACTATATACAAGATTTTAGTAATAAGAATGATATCATTAGCAGTAATCAGAATGGATTCATGAAGAATCGTTCTTGCTGAACCAATCTATTAACCTTCTATGAGGAGGTGAGTTGTCATCTAGATAAAGGAAGGCCCGTAGACGTGGCGTATCTGGATTTTTCAAAAGCATTTGACACAGTTCCCCATAAACGTTTACTGTACAAAATAAGATCTGTTGGCATGGACCATAGGGTGAGTACATGGATTGAAAACTGGCTACAAGGGCGAGTTCAGAGGGTGGTGATAAATGGGGAGTACTCGGAATGGTCAGGGGTGGGTAGTGGGGCCCCCCAGGGTTCTGTGCTGGGACCAATCCTATTTAATTTGTTCATAAATGACCTGGAGGATGTGGGAAACAGGTCAAACTTTGTATTTGCGGACGATACTAAGCTAAGCAGGGCAATAACTTCTCCGCAGGACGTGGAAACCTTGCAAAAAGAACTGAACAAATTAATTGGGTGGGCGACTACATGGTGAATGAGGTTCAATGTAGAAAAATGTAAAATAATGCATTTGGGTGGCAAAATATGAATGCAATCTATACACTGGGGGGAGAACCTCTGGGGGGATCTAGGATGGAAAAGGACCTGGGGGTCCTAGTAGATGATAGGCTCAGCAATGGCGTGCAATGCCAAGCTGCTGCTAATAAAGCAAACAGAATATTGGCATTAAAAAGGGATCAACTCCAGAGATAAAACGATAATTCTCCCGCTCTACAAGACTCTGGTCCGGCCGCACCTGGAGTATGCCGTCCAGTTCTGGGCACCAGTCCTCAGGAAGGATGTACTGGAAATGGAGCGAGTACAAAGAAGGGCAACAAAGCTAATAAAGGGTCTGGAGGATCTTAGTTATGAGGAAAGGTTGCGAGCACTGAACTTATTCTCTCTGGAGAAGAGACGCTTGAGAGGGGATATGATTTCAATTTACAAATACCAGACTGGTGACCCCACAATAGGGAGAAAACTTTTTCGCGGAAGGGAGTTTAATAAGACACGTGGCCACTCATTAAAATTAGAAGAAAAGAGGTTTAACCTTAAACTTTGTAGAGGGTTCTTTACTGTAAGAGCGGCAAGGATGTGGAATTCCCTTCCACAGGCGGTGGTCTCAGCGGGTAGCATCGATACTTTCAAGAAACTATTAGATAAGCACCTGAACAACCACAACATACAGGGATATACAATGTAATACTGACACATAATTACACACATGGGTTGGACTTGATGGACTTGTGTCTTTTTTCAACCTCACCTACTCTGTAACTATGTAGTCGAATTCAAATTTCGTCCAAAATTTTGATTTGTTATTTCAGATTTGTTTAAATTCATTATATATATATATATTTATTTATTTATGTTAAGGACATTTTAATAGTAACAGTAAGGCGTGTTGGCACCATTACACCACTAGATGTCACTAATGTACACATACGGAGATGAATGAAAAGCGATAAGGGACAAAAAATATATACAAAGTAGTAATAGCAGCAGGTGCTCTAATCAAATAATTACAAAGAGATTCACTAGCTAAACAAGGCCACTAGATGTCACTGTACACATTGTGACCCAACTGAAGAGTGGATAAAATTTAAAGGGTAACTCCATTTTCGTGGGGAAAAAAAATAGCAAATAAAACACAAATAAAACACAAATAAAACACAAATGTGATTTCCTGCTTGCGTGATTGGCTCTGATGACGCCCTGTGGGAGGGTTTAAAAGCGCTAGGCCGAGACCATTGCTGACATCTCATCTGGCCGGTGGAGAGCGCACTGCGGGCATACTTCCAGTTTGGCACACATGATTTTGAATATCTGTCTTTTTAGGTGAGTGTAAAGTTTTAATTAATGGAGTCCAGTGGCGGTGCCTCCATAAGGGCGCACGGGCGCCGCCCCCTCTCTCCAGCCACCCCTGTATGACCAATGGATAGATTCATGCAATTCATGAATCTATCTATGGCCGTCGCTGCCACCCCCTATTCAGGCGCCCGGCACCTTTTCGCCTGAATTACAGCGGCGGGGGATGTTTTTGAAGCACCTGATTAGAGCCATAGGCTCTAGGGGGCAGCGTAGAGCCATAGGCTCTAATAGGCTTCAAAAAAGGAAAACAGCGAGCGCCATGCTTGGCACTTGCAGGTCACTCAGCTGTGTTAGAAAAGTGAATGAATATTCGCTTTCCTAACACTAAACCGCCTCCCCGCCAATCAGGTGCTCGGGTCTGTTACCTGTCACCTGATTGATTGAAAAGAAAGGCGCCGCTATAGGATGGCAGGAGACCCATGGAGGACCCTGCTTGTCGCCGTCACCTGCTGCCCCACCAAGACAGGGTAAGTGCCGGGCAGACGGCGAGCGGGCATGGGTAACACTGGGGGCATTCAAGGGCACATTGGCAACATTTAATGGGCACAGTAACAGCGTTTAATGGGCATAGTAGCAGCGTTTGAGGGCACAGTAGCAGCGTTTGAGGGCACATTGGCAGCATTTGATGGGCACAGTGGTAGCGTTTGATGGGCACAGTGGCAGCGTTTGATGGGCACAGTGGCAGCATTCGATGGGCACAGTGGCAGCATTTGAGGTCACAATGGCAGCGTTTAATGGGCACAGTGGCAGCATTTGATGGGCACAGTGGCAGCGTTTGATGGGCACAGTGGCAGCGTTTGATGGGCACAGTGGCAGCATTTGATGGGCACAGTGGCAGCATTTGAGGTCACAATGGCAGCGTTTAATGGGCACAGTGGTAGCATTTGATGGGCACAGTGGCAGCGTTTGAGGTCACAATAACAGCGTTTGAGGGCACAGTGGCAGCGTTGGAGGGCACATTGGCAGCATTTAATGGCACAGTGGCAGTGTTTGATGGGCACAGTGGCAGCATTTGATGGGCACAGTGGCATCTTTGAATGGGCACAGTGGCAGCATTTGATGGGCACAGTGGCAGCATTTGAGGGCACAGTGGCAGCGTTTCAGTGCACAGTGGCAGCGTTTGATGGGCACAGTGGCAGCGTTTGAGGTCACAGTGACAGCGTTTGAGGGCACAGTGGCAGCGTTTTATGGGCACAGTGGCAGCGTTTGAGGTCACAGTGGCAGCGTTTGATGGGCACAGTGACAGCATTTGAGGGCACAGTGGCAGCGTTTGATGGGCACAGTGGCTGCATTTGATGGGCACAGTGGCAGCATTTGAGGTCACAGTGGCAGCGTTTGATGGGCACAGTGGCAGCGTTTGATGGGCACAGTGGCAGTGTTTGATGGGCACAGTGGCAGCATTTGAGGGCACAGTGGCAGCGTTTGATGGGCACAGTGGCAGTGTTTGATGGGCACAGTGGCAGCATTTGAGGGCACAGGGGCAGCGTTTGATGAGCACAGTGGCAGCGTTTGATGGGCACAGTGGCAGCATTTGAGGGCTCAGTGGCAGCGTTTGGTGGGCACAGTGGCAGCGTTTGATGGGCACAGTGGCAGCGTTTGATGGGCACAGTGGCAGTGTTTGATGGGTACAGTGGCAGAGTTTGTTGGGCACAGTGGCAGCGTTTGATGGGCACAGTGGCAGTGTTTGATGGGTACAGTGGCAGAGTTTGTTGGGCACAGTGGCAGCGTTTGAGAGCACAGTGGCATCGTTTGATGGGCACAGTGGCAGCGTTTGAGGGCACAGTGGCAGCGTTTGATGGGCACAGTGGCAGAGTTTGTTGGGCACAGTGGCAGCCTTTGAGGGCACAGTGGCTGCAACTGATGATTTTTTTTCAAAATTTTTTAGCACCCCCAAAAAACTTTTGAGCACCAGCCGCCACTGATGGAGTCACATGATGTTTGCCCTTTTTGCTATTTGTTCCATACGTGATCAATAACCAGGAGGAGATGAGACCAGGTGGTGGAGAACTACAAAGCCCAGCAGTTCCAATTTGTTTTCTCTGTGGAGGACACAAGCACCAGCGTTTTCTTCAATCCTATATGCCTGGAGGAGTAAGCTGGGAAAACATCATAGAGAGGAGAACTATAAATCCCAGCAAGCCCAGGATGTTTGCAATCTAAAGCACAACTGACTTCTAACTAGACATGTGCGGTTCGTTTTGTTCCGAAACTGAAATTCGGACAAATTTTTTCAGAATTTGGAAATTTGGATATATCCAAATTTCCAAATTACAATACGGTAGTAATGAATTTAAACAAATCTGAAACAACAAATCCAAATTTTGGACGAAATTCGAATTCATATCGTTTGCGAATCGACTTAGAATAGTTTTCGAATCGAATTTGAATTTCCAAAGAGAATAAAAGAGAATTGAAAATAAAGGAATAGAATAGAAAATAATAGAATGGATTATAATGGATAATAAAAGAATAGAGTAAAACAGGACAGAATACAAAATAAAAGAATCGAATAAGATAGAAAGAATATAACTATATAACCGTTTTCCGAAATTCTAATTTCGACTAGAATAAATTTGAATTTCGAATTGAATAAATTTGAATTGAACAGAAAAGAATAAAATATAATAGACAAGAAAAGAACAAAATAGAATATCAAAAAATAGAATAGAAAAAACAATAGATAAGAATGGAATAGAAAAAAATATAACCATCTTCCAAAATTTGAATTTCAAATAGAATAAATTTGATTTCAAATGGAATTTGATTCTAATGCAATTCGCATGGAATTCGAAAAATTCAAATCAATTTGAATTTGAATAAACAAAATGGATTAAACTAATTAAACTAAACAAATTTATGTAAATAGTGAATCGAAACAAAACAATTTTGTTTCGCTCTGCACATGTCTACTTCTGACATTTATTACACTTGGTGAGTGAGGGACCATATGATGGAGCACATTTGATGATTTAAAGTCTGAAGAGAGGGAGAACTCTAATTTATTGCATTAAGTTTTTTGGGGTTTTTTTAGTTATTCAAGTTTTTCTAGTTTGTTTTGTTTTTCTTTTTTAACTTTAACCACTTGCTTACTGGTCACTTTCACCCCCCTTCCTGCCCAGGCCAACTTTTAGCTTTCAGCGCTGTCACACTTTGGTCATGCAACACTGTACACATATGAAAAATTTTTATTATTTTCACACAAATAGAGCTTTCTTCTGATGTATTTAATCACTGCTGGATTTTTTATTTTTTGCTAAATAAATAGATAAAGACTGAAAATTAAAAAAAAATAGTTTGTTATAAAATTTTTGTTATAAAATTTTGCAAACAGGTAATTTTTCTGCCTCACTGGTGGGCACTGATAGGCTGCACTGGCTGGCACTCATGAAGAGGCACTGATGAGGCTGCACTGATGGGCACTGATAGGTTCCAATATGCTGCACTGGTGGGCACTGATGAAGAAGCACTGATGAGGCTGCACTGATGGGCACTGATAGGTGCTGATAGGCTGCACTGGTGGGCACTGATGAAGAGGCACTGATAGGCGGCACTGATGGGCTCTGATAGGTTGCACTGATAGATGCTGATAGGCTGCACTGGTGGGCACTGATGAGGCTGCACTGATAGGCGGCACTGATGGGCACTGATAGGCGGCACTGATGGGCACTGATAGGCGGCACTGATAGATGCTGATAGGCTGCACTGGTGGGCACTGATGAAGAGGCACTGATAGGCGGCACTGATGGGCTCTGATAGGTGGCACTGATAGATGCTGATAGGCTGCACTGGTGGGCACTGATGAGGCTGCACTGATAGGCGGCACTGATGGGCACTGATAGACGGCACTGATAGGTGGCACTGATAGATGCTGATAGGCTGCACTGGTAGGCACTGATGAGGCTGCACTGATAGACGGGACTGTTGAGCACTGATAGGCGGCACTGATAGGCGGCACTGATGGGCTCTGATAGGTGGCACTGATAGATGCTGATAGGCTGCACTGGTGGGCACTGATGAGGCGGCACTGATGGGCACTGATAGACGGCACTGATAGGTGGCACTGATAGGTGCCGATAGGCTGCACTGGTGGTTACTTATGAAGAGGCACTGATGAAGTTGCACTGATAGGCAGCACTGATGGGCACTGATAGGTGGCACTAATGGGCACTGATAGGTGGCACTGATGGGCACTAATTGGCAGCAGTGATGGGCACTAATTGGCAGGAATTTTGCAGAAGCCGATTATCGGCTCTTTTCTCCTCTCCTCCACACGCTGACAGCGTGAGAAGGAGTGGTGAAGAGCGGCCCACCAGTGCAGCCTAATACCGCGTGATGTAAAAAATGTCAATATTCCATAGGGTTTCTGCTAAAAAAAAATAAATATATAATGTTTGGGGGTTCTGACTAATTTTCTAGCAAAAAAAAATGATAATTTTTACATGTAGGAGAGGAGTGTCAGAATTGACTTGGACTGGAAGTGGTTAAGTTAAAAAATGTTTTGGTGTCACCCCCCCCTTTTACTTACCTGAGCCCCTCATTTGATCCAGCGCTGTGCACCTCTGCAGCTCTTCTCTCCCCTCACTTCTGGGTCTCACTGGCTTTGCTGGGGCACCAGGAGCCACTGGCTCCCACTGCTGTCCTTAAAAGCCAGTGACTAAGAAGCTGGGGCCAAGGCTTGGGTGTGAGTGCGCACGAGTGCCCCCCATGGGAAGCGACTTTTTATGGGGGCATTGGAGAGAGGGGAGGGACCAGGAGCACCAGCGGGGGGACCCAAAAAGAGGAGGTTTGCGGATTTCCATTGCAAAGAGCACGTAAGTATAGACGTGTTTGTTATTTTTTTTATTGTTATCTTTACAATCACTTTAAATCCTCAGTTTTTTTAACCACTTGCCGACCAGTCGCCTTCATTATACTGCGGCAGGTCTGGACGTTCTCGCGAGCCGTCGTAGCTGTACGTCGGCTCCTTTAAGGGGGATAGCAGGTGTGCACGCCCGCTGCACTGCTGGGGTGCCGATGCTCGTCGCGATGACCGCTGGCCACAAGCGATCACGGGCACGAGAGGCAGAACAGGGACGTGTGCGTGTGTAAACACACAAATCCCTGTTCTGTTCTGAGAGGAGATGCAGATCGTGAGTTCCTAATAGCTAGGAACCACGATCGGTCATCCCCTATAGTCAGTCCCCTCCCCCTACAGTTAGAACACACACAGGGAACACAGTTAACCCCTTGATCGCCCCCTAGTGTTAACCCCTTCTCTTTTTATAGCACTGATCGCTGTATAATTGTCAATCGTCCCGAAAGTGTGTCAAAAGTGTCCGATGTGTCCGCCATAATGTCGCAGTCCCAATAAAAATCGCAGATCGCCGCCATTGCTAGTAAAAAAAATAATAATAATAAAAATGCCATAAATCTTTCCTCTTTTTTGTAGATGCTAAAACTTTTGCGCAAACCAAACAATATACGCTGATTGCGATTTTTATTACTAAGAATATGTAGAAGAATACATATCGTCCTAAACTGAGAAAAAAAATAGCTTTTTTTTAAAAAATTGCGGATATTTATTATAGCAAAATGTACAAAATATTGTGTTTTTTTTCAAAATTGACGCATTTTTTTGTTTATAGCGCAAAAAATTAAAACTGCAGAGATGATCAAATACCACCAAAAGAAAGCTCTATTTGTGGGGAAAAAAGGACTTCTATTTTGTTTGGGTACAACTTTGCACGACCGCGCAATTGTCAGTTAATCGACGTAGTGCCGAATCGCAAAAAATGCTCTGGTCATTGAGCAGCCAAATCTTCCGGGGCTGAAGTGGTTAAGTAGCAGATTTTATCATCACATACTGAGTAGGCAGCTATGTTCCAGGTTAAGCTGGTGCCATGACTGCTACTTCAGGATTCCTGTTTCAGGGTGGCTTCTTTCTATGGCAGCTTCCCATGGAGACATCAAAGAAATTCTGGACAGCCGCACCCCAAAGATATTTGCCTTTATTCAATACGGTGTCATCCAAAATACAGGTCACAGCAAAGTGGAGCAAAGCTTATGCGTTTCGCACTAGAAGCTATGACTAAGCACTCCTTGTAGTGCGAAACGCGTAACATTTGTTCCACTTTGCTGTGACCAGAATTTCTTTGATGTCTAACTGCCATAGCATTGCCAGCACCTGGACTTCTAGACTGAAGGAGATGCCTTTTACCTTGATCTGACCCACCTGGAGCGGTGATACTCTCTCTCTCAGCTTCCTATGGAGCCAACCTTACATGCAAGGACTTGAGTTGTGTCTCCCTACATAGTGTGCACCAATAGCCCCTTAGCCTAGGATGACAAGGCACTCCCCTGCTCTCCCTTCCTTCTCCAAGCTAGAGGTCACCACAAGGAGATAAACGTATAATGTCCCAGTTAATGATTGGGGTTTTACATTTACCAGGTCATGAAGGAAGTCCTGTTTGTCAAAAATTCACATCCAGACTTTTTTGGGTACAGGAGTGCTGAACCTTGTGGTGATTTGTTATACCATTATCTGTAGCGTGTGGTACTGGAGGCTGCTCACTAGACATCCTGGTGTCCTACTGGACCCTGGGATGAGATGACTGAAAAAAACTGAAGAGATGAGAGTGACACATGAGATTGTACAGTCCATTTGGCAGCCAAAATTGCAATAGCCACTGCATGGAAAAGTCCAGTGGTGGATATCGCTTTGCTGAAGCGCTAGCTGACCCGAATTGTGTTTCACGAAAAGATGGTGTGTCTTAAGGGATAAACAACCGCTATCTGATAAAATATGGAACTCCTGGCTCTATTATTTATAGGTCTCGGATGCCTGGAGGTGGTCTCCTTGGCAAGAGGGTGTCAGAGTCCTGGATCTTTGGACGGACATTCCTTGTTTCCTTTCTTCGCCTTCTTTTATTCTCTCTTCCTGCTTTTGCTCTTTTGAGATTCTCTTTCTAAATTGTTTTTTTTTAATAACGCCGGGTTTTGTACCCAGACTTCTGATCCTATTGGAGGTTTATCACAGTATGGAACCTGTCATATCTTTGAATTTACAGAATCTCACCCCTCACATATTTGTAAATTTTTTCTTCTTTTCATGTGACAACACTGAAGAAATGACACTTTGCTACAATGTAAAGTAGTGAGTGTACAGCTTGTATAACAGTGTAAATTTGCTGTCCCCTCAAAATAACTCAACACACAGCCATTAATGTCTAAACCGCTGGCAACAAAAGTGAGTACACCCCTAAGTGAAAATGTCCAAATTGGGCCCAAAGTGTCAATAATTTGTGTGGCCACCATTATTTTCCAGCACTGCCTTAACCCTCTTGGGCATGGAGTTCACCAGAGCTTCACAGGTTGCCACTGGAGTCCTCTTCCACTCCTCCATTACGACATCACAGAGCTGGTGGATGTTAGAGACTTTGTGCTCCACCTTCTGTTTGAGGATGCCCCACAGATGCTCAATAGGCTTTAGATCTGGAGACATGCTTGGCCAGTCCATCACCTTTACCCTCAGCTTCTTTAGCAAGGCAGTGGTCCTCTTGGAGGTATGTTTGGGGTCGTTATGTTGGAATACTGCCCTGCGGCCCAGTCTCCAAAGGGAGGGGATCATGCTCTGCTTCAGTATGTCACAGTACTCCTCACCTGGTTGCCCCGACACACGCTTGACACCATCTGAACCAAATAAGTTTATCTTGGTCTCATCAGACCACAGGACATGGTTCCAGTAATCCATGTCCTTAGTCTGCTTGTCTTCAGCAAACTGTTTGCAGGCTTTCTTGTGCATCATCTTTAGAAGAGGCTTCCTTCTGGGATGACAGCTATGCAGACCAATTTGATGCAGTGTGCGGCGTATAGTCCGAGCACTGACAGGCTGACCCCCCCCACCCCTTCAACCTCTGCAGCAATGCTGGCAGCACTCATACATCTATTTCATGAAGACAACCTCTGGATATGACGCTGAGCACTCAACTTCTTTGGTGGACCATGGCAAGGCCTGTTCTGAGTGGAACCTGTCCTGTTATACCGCTGTATGGTCTTGGCCACCGTGCTGCACTCAGTTTCAGGGTCTTGGCAATCTTCTTATAGCCTAGACCATCTTTATGTAGAGCAACAATTCTTTTTTTCAGATCCTCAGAGAGTTCCAGTGACCAGCATGAGAGAGTGAGAGCGATAACACTAAATTTAACACACCTGCCCCCTATTCACAACTGAGACCTTGTAACACTCACGAGTCACATAAAAACCGGTGAGGGAAAATGGCTAATTGGGCCCAATTTGAACATTTTCACCTAGGGGTGTACTCACTTTTGTTGCCAGCGGTTTAGACATTAATGGCTGTGTGTTGAGTTATTTTGAGGGCACAGCAAATTTATATACAAGCTGTACACTCACTACTTTACATTGTAGCAAAGTGTCATTTCTTCAGTGTTGTCACATGAAAAGATTAGAATATTTACAAAAATGTGAGGGGTGTACTCACTTTTGTGAGATACTGTGTATTGTTGAAATTTCTGTTGGGTTCACTTTGGGTTGATAGCCTTGAGCTAGCCCCTTGCATCTAGTAGCCTAATGGCTGCGAATACTACCTGCTTGAAACATGGGACCATACCGGTATCCCTTGACTTGATACTACTGAATGCCTTTACCATTCTTGATAGCCTCAGTAATGTAAAAATATCTACTAAATTGTATTATTCTCTTTTGTAAAACTAAAAAAAATGATTGAAACAGATTTTACCGTCCATAAAAGATTTTATTCTGCAACAACGCGTTTCAGGAGCTCAACACTCCTCCTTCATCAGGGCTAAAATCAAGGTAACAATAAAAGAGAAAAGAATGTAAAAATTCCTTGCATATGTTAAAAGCCATATGTATAAAACCCTATGTACAGATATAATTACCTCGATGTGTTGCAGCTAATGACTGAATTAAGCAGTATATGAACATACAGTTCATATACAATCCGGTTTATTTAATTCAATTCAATTTAATTACTTAATTACTCCTTAATTGAGTCTTTTAGCTTCAGCAAGAGTATTGTACACCGAGGTAATTATGTCTGCTGTGAGATTGGGGTGATTAAACTCAAGCAGCAGGTGCATTAACAATAAGTTGCGCCAGTCCAAACTGTAATATATTTTTTTTCAAATAGAGTTTTTATTGAAACCCAAAAATGGGCAAAAACAAGCCATTGCATCAACATTGTGTAGACAAAGAAAACATCACACATATAACTTATGCGTCTATCAATTATGAAGTTTTGAAAGTATACAGATTACAAACGAATATCAAGAAAGATTGTAAAAAATTAAAAATTGTTAATAAAAATGTTTGATTATCAGATGTCTACTGTTGGTTGTTTGTCCTAAGAGATAAAAGTTGAACTATGGAGTAAGAGCTGAGGTTGCCCAAAACCATTTTCCCGTTTCCAATGGTCAAGAGAAGTTGAAAGAAGGAGAAAAAGAAGAAAAAGAAGAAAAGAGGAAAAGAAAAGAGGAGCGTGGGTGGGGGGGGGTCAACAGGGGGGGGGCTGGGATGGCATTGGTTCAGGATAGCCAAGACATTCGAGCCACGGAACATAGTTGAGATATTATGTATGGAGGAGGGCCGTACCCTCTGCAGAAAGGACGAAGTGATTCCAAAGCCCCCAAGTCTTAGAATATTAGTCCTGCTGATTTCTGCGCAGTAAGTACCAGATCCTCCATTTTATTAATATCCTCCAGCTTATGAAGCCAACCAGCAATAGTCGGCGGTAGTTGTTTCTTCAAGACTTTGCAATGTTCAAGAGGTGTCGCACAATGGATTTTTTTATAAAGTTTGGCTGAGATGTTGGAGACCCAACTGTAATTTTAGGGCGTGGCAGCCCACTTTTGTTGAATAAATGAAAAGTTCACGCAGGGGTTTCTTCCACATAACATGCATTAACGAAAATACCAGGCAATCTGGCTCCCGTGTTGGCAGCACTGCTGCTCCTCCTACCAGTCCTTTTGACTGTGTCATCCAGCTCCCTTGGAACACTTGGCTCTCTAACCTTCAGTCGCAGTACCTTGCTGCAAAGCCCACCTTTGGCCTAAGGATAGGGTTTCTCCTGACACCCCTGATAGGAGCTGACCTGACTCCTGGAACCGAGACCTGCTGTCTCTTGGCTTGGTCCTCTAACCCCTCAATGAGACCTCTGTCTCGTGGCTTCTGGCTTGACCCGGCCCTCGGACCCCTGGATGAGACCTCTGCCTCATGGCTTCTGGCTGGGGCCCCCTGACCCCGGGTGAAACCTTCAGTCTCCCACACTGGGAGTGGTCTCCAAACTGCAAGCTGTCTCCAAAATGGGAGCTCTGGGCAATTCTCGGATCTGGGTATATAATGACCCTGCACACCTGTGTAGTCAGCCAGTTTGCAGGCATCTAGCAAAACCCGTACACAGGATTGAATGTTCTGATTCAGAACTACAGAATCTAGAGAAAGCCAAAAACACAGCTTTCTCCACTCAGAAATGATAGTTCTGAACCTCGCATTAACCCTTAATGTGAACCCTGTGTCACAGTTTCCTACATTCTTACAGTGACAGAGCCTTTTTCTGTCACACTGTACCCAGGGTTTTATATATATACATATATATATATATATATATATATATATATATATATATATATATATATATATATATATATAGTTTTTTTTACATATTCAAGGAATTTTTATATTCTTTTTTCTTTCTTTGTTGCCCTAATTTTTTAGCCTTGATGAAGGCCCCTGAAAGATGTTGGACTTGTTGCAGAATAAAATAATTTATGGACTGTACAATCTAATGTGTCACTCTCATCTCTTCAATTAAGGGGTAATTAAGTAATTGAAATGAATAAACCGGATTGTATAGGATCTGTGCATTATACTCCTTAATTGATTCTTTTGTCTTGAACAAGAGTACATTGAGGTAATTATGTGTAATGCACGAGGAATGGATAATGGACCTCATTTTGCTAATGAAGTCATGAAGGAAATTGGTTTTAGGAATCAAACAGGAACTAACAGTGCCTTGCTGGCAAGGTCATCCAGTGCCCAGGGCAAAAATGAGGGACGGTGCTGATGACTTGCCTTAAAGTTCAACCAAACATGGGTTTGGACCAAATCCAACCTCTTCCCTAATCAAGAACATCCAAAGCAACAGGAAAGTTATCTATTTTAAACCATTTCTTACCTGGGTATACTGTCTGCCTCTAGCCTTTATGTCTCCAAGGAATTTGAAGAGTAGGGTACACCACTGAGCCATGAAATCATTACTGGGAGGCCAATGGGAAAACCAAAAATGCTTACAGCAAAATGGGCAATGGAAATGAATAGAGTAGATGAAGAATTTATGGTATGTCTACTCAGGGCTACTGACAGGGTAGCACCAGCCTTCCTATATGGTTCATGGGCCCCAAGGGTTCAACAGGGGGACCCAGGAAGTACCCTTCAGTCCAGCCAACTTATCCCTCCCACCAGCTGTTATCTGCTGCAGAGGAAGCCACAGGGGGATCGGGCACCCCCTCTTCTAACCATGATCCTTCCCCCACAGCTCTGATCCCCTTGTCCCCCAACTCCCATAGCGCTCACGCCTCCTCTTCTCCCTCCCACTGGCTGTCAGCTGCTGTGGGTACACAGGGAGATCAGTATCAGAATGAAGAGTGGAGGGGGCAGTAAACATGTCACATTTACTGGCCCCTTTATTTCCTGAATGAACACAGTGAGCGTTCGCTATTGATCCCTCAAGCGTTCATTCAAAACTGAAGCATAGTAAACTGTGTTTATATATATATCATATATATATGATATAGCTGTGTCCAGCAGTAAAAACAACCATCCCCCTCTTAGCACTCCTTCTTACCACAGCAGCTCTGGTCGGCTCAGGTGTGACTGGGTGGTGGACACCATGACACCCCCCTATTCCAAGAGCTCTCCTCGGGCTCCGGCGGCGGAGGACACCCCCAGCTCGGGGCCAGGGCAGGCGGCTCAGGTACACAATACACCCGGGTGGCAGCTGGAGAGGACATACACAGTGTGCAGCTGCACCACCCGGGCGGAGAAAAGAAGTGACAGGCTCAGCTCAGGAGAGTAGTAGTGAGAGGGGAGGACTCGGAGGCGGAAAACAGAGATCAGGAGCAGCCCCGGCGCATGCTGGATATGTTCAGGCTAAAAAGAAAAAAAATTGCCAAAGGGAGCCAGGGCTTTCTCCACCCTTGGGATGGTGTCACCCCTCTGGCGGGTATTCCCCAAGTGCGGACCTCACCCCCCTCCGCCCCCCCATAGAGATGCCACTGCACACACCTGTCAAATTAGGGCCTATGGCTGTATTTGTACAACTGCTGGGTCCCCATAATGTAACATATAACACAGCTCTGTGTATACAAAGGAGCATGGGGGAGGTCAAGTCCATAATGATGATGGCATTGACACAGCCCTAAATGATCCACAATGGCTCAAAAGTGGTATGGTCCAGAAATATTTAGACAGAATATGTATCATACATACTAGGGGGAGTAAAACTGGGGGAATCAATGGTAGAGAAGGATCTGGGGGGATCCATAGTGGAGAAGGATCTGGGGGTTTTGGTAGATCATAAGATCAATAATAACATGCAATCCCAAGCTGCGGTTCCCAAACCGAGCAAAGTCCTTTCTTGTATAAAAGCGGTATGCACTCCAGACAGAGAGACATCATCTGTACAAATCATTAGTAAGACCTCATCTGGAATATGCAGTTCAGTTTTGGGCTCCAGTTCTCAAAAAGGATATCAGGGAACTGGAGAAAGTGCAGAGAAGAGAAACCAAACTGATAAGAGGCATGGAGGAGCTCAGCTATGAGGAACGATTAGAGGAACTGAATTTATTCTCTCTTGAGAAGAGGAGATTAAGGGGCATATGATCAACATGTATAATACATAAGAGGTCCATATAGTGAACTCGGTGTTGAGTTATTCACTTTAAGGTCATCACAGAGGACAAGGGGGCACTCTTTACGTCTAGAGGAAAAGAGATTTCATCTCCAAATACGGAAAGGTTTCTTTACAGTAAGAGCTGTGAAAATGTGGAATAGACTCCCTCCAGAGGTGGTTCTGGTCAGCTCAGTAGAATGCTTTAAGAAAGTCCTGGATTCTTTCCTAAATGTAGAGAATATAACTGGGTACTAACATTTATAGGTAAAGTTGATCCAGGGAAAATCTGATTGCCTCTCGGGGGGATCAGGAAGGAATTTTTCCCTCTGCTGTAGCAAATTGGATCATGCTTTGCTGGGTTTTTTTTTTTTTGTCTTCCTCTGGATCAACTTTGGGTATAGGATTGTGTAAATGGGATTCCAATCCAATTGCAGACAAGGAGTTAAGGGTCTGAAGTGTCTATAAAGGTCCAGCGATGCTTCTGGAAAACACAGCCGTGACTACCCCCACCAAGCAGAGCGTGATGCAACTTCCAAAGATATACAGTATATCTTATTCTTTTTAGGAACAGGAGTGACATCTCCACGAGACTTTTAATCTGAACTGATATGAATCTAAACCAAGCTGTCAAGTCAGTCATTAGCTGAACAAACAAATCATAACCGCACTAACCACAAAGATAAAAGAAGCCCAATTAATCCACTAACAATTCACAAGAAACAAGCCTACATAATCATTTTACCGATAATCTGTGGTATATATAAGGAGACGGGTTTGTGCTTTGGCTGGAGACTCCCACGATACTTTTATGTCAGCCAATGATGGTGAAGACAATGAAACTCTGGTTAAAGGTTTGGAACATCTCCATGCCCTGAGGGAACAGATGGTTGATGAAGGAGGTATAACCTTCATCTGGGCAACATTACCATCTTGGAAACAAGATACATAATTCCAAGAATTTAGTCTGATTTAATTGGGCAAGAAGAAGGTTACAAAACCAAGGAGTGGCCCTGTATGTCAAGAGAAACCAATTATATAGATTTATGGTCTAGTTCCATGGAAGGGAAGCTGTGTCTTAGGACTCCCTGGCCAATCGTGTCTCAGGACACACTTCCTGTTCTGCCAGGAGGAGAATGTCTCTGTGTGCTGCAGCATCTTTGGGAGAATCAGTCAGAGCGGCCCCCTGCTCTTCCTTCCCCCTGTTTCTATAAGGTAAGGCAGGCACCTGATTGGCACATGCACATTCCCCCGGGGGACCCAGGAAATTGCCGCCGTCCGTTTTTCAGGTTTTTATTTCTAGATCTGAGGGTGTGGTAGTCACAGGGACAGAAAGGCATGAACAGATAGCGATAAATACAGTATCTCACAAAAGTTAGTACACCCCTAACCAGTGGCGTAACTAGCAGGGTCGCAGAGGTAGCACTTGTGACCTGACCGGGCCTTTGCATTCTGCCATCGTGGGGGGGGGGGGCCAAGACAACAGCAGGTGACCCCGCTGCAGAACATGTGAAAGGGTCCCGCTGCAGCACACTGCTCCGACCCGAAAGTAATGCGACTTGCTTGTAATTTCCTTGTGACTATATTACAGTTTTCTTGCAACTACTCCTTGGGACTTGCTTTTGCGACTTTTGTGATTTTACATTGCAGTCTATGGCACTCAAATTGCACCAAAGACACAGACAAGTAGTGCTGGAACCTTTGTTTTTTTTTTGTCGCATTTATTTCTGTACCCATTAAAATGAATGTGCTTTGACTTCTCATGTGATATGTGATATATTATAAGTCTCAGTTGTGTGAACCGGGGCTTATAAAGGGCACTCAGGACTGATAGGAAGGGCCCCAGGAATGATGAAAAGGGCCTTGGTTGTTGGGGGGAGCCTTCATGGTTTCTTGCATCAGGGCCCTGAAGGTTTTAGTTATGCCTCTGCCCCTCACATTTTTGTAAATCTTTTCTTCTCTGTCAATGTACAGTATCTCACAAAAGTGAGTACACCCCTCAGTCACATTTTTGTAAATCTTTTCTTCTATCCTTTCATGTGACAACACTGAAGAAATGACACTTTGCTACAATGTAAAGTAGTGAGTGTACAGCTTGTATAACAGTGTAAATTTGCTGTCCCCTTAAAATAACTCAACACACAGCCATTAATGTCTAAACCGTTGGCAACAAAAGTGAGTACACCCCTAAGTGAAAATGTTCAAATTGGGCCCAAAGTGTCAATATTTTGTGTGGCCACCATTATTTTCCAGCACTGCCTTAACCCTCTTGGGCATGGAGTTCACCAGAGCTTCACAGGTTGTCACTGGAGTCCTCTTCCCCTCCTCCATGACGATATCACGGAGCTGGTGGATGTTAGAGACCTTGCGCTCCTCCACCTTCCATTTGAGGATGTCCCACAGATGCTCAATAGGGTTTAGGTCTGGAGACATACTTGGCCAGTCCATCACCTTTACCCTCAGCTTCTATAGCAAGGCAGTGGTCCTCTTGGAGGTGTGTTTGGGGTCATTATGTTGGAATACTGCCCTGCGGCCCAGTCTCTGAAGGGAGGGGATCATGCTCTGCTTCAGTATGTCACAGTACATGTTGGCATTCATGGTTCCCTCAATGATCTGTAGCTCCCCAGTGCCGGCAGCACTCATGCAGCCCCAGACCATGACACTCCCACCACCATGCTTGACTGTAGGCAAGACACACTTGTCTTTGTCCTCCTCACCTGGTTTCCCCCACACACGCTTGTCACCATCTGAACCAAATAAGTTTATCTTGGTCTCATCAGACCACAGGACATGGTTCCAGTAATCCATGTCCTTAGTCTGCTTGTCTTCAGCCAACTGTTTGTGGGCTTTCTTGTGCATCATCTTTAGAAGAGGCTTCCTTCTGGGATGACAGCCATGCAGACCAATTTCATGCAGCGTGCGGCGTATGGTCTGAGCACTGACAGGCTGACCCCCCACCCCTTCAGCCTCTGCAGCAATGCTGGCAGCACTCATACGTCTATTTCCCAAAGACAACCTCTGGATATGATGCTGAGCACGTGACCTCAACTTCTTTCGACCATGGCGAGGCCTGTTCTGAGTGGAACCTGTCCTGTTAAACCTCTGTATGGTCTTGGCCACCGTGCTGCAGCTCAGTTTCAGAGTCTTGGCAATCTTCTTATAGCCTAGGCCATCTTTATGTAGAGCAACAATTCTTTTTTTCAGGTCCTCCGAGAGTTCTTTGCCATGAGGTGCCATGTTAAACTTCCAGTGACCAGTATGAGAGAGTGAGAGCGATAACACCAAATTTAACACACCTGCTCCCCATTAACACCTGAGACCTTGTAACACTAACGAATCACATGACACCGGGGAGGGAAAATGGCTAATTTGGCCCAATTTGGACATTTTCACTTAAGGGGTGTACTCACTTTTGTTGCCAGCGGTTTAGACATTAATGGCTGTGTGTTGAGTTATTTTGAGGGGACATCAAATTTACACTGTTATACAAGCTGTACACTCACTACTTTACATTGTAGCAAAGTGTCATTTCTTCAGTGTTGTCACATGAAAAGATAGAAGAAAAGATTTACAAAAATGTGAGGGGTGTACTGACTTTTGTGAGATACTGTACATTGACAGAGGCTCCAACCCTTCTTCGCTCTACTAAGAATGGGCTTTCCCAGTGGTAGACTTCCCATCACTTCATGAGTAGAAATCTCCCCAATATGAACATAAATAACAATAAAAATCCAACAAAGACTCTTCTCAGCTCCATCCAAAGAAAAAAAAAATGGCTGCAGCTAAACTATTATCATGCCTGTAAAAGCCATTAAAGTTTCATTCAAGTTTTTACTTTTCATTGAATTGATCACAAAATATTCTTTCAAGGAAAAAAAACTGAAAATGTTTTATATTTATTATACATAATTTATTATAATAAATATTACAATACATTATACCGTATGATGTGATATTATATTATATAAATCGGATCTAGTCAATTTTCACAATTCCTCATTTTAATTATATCTTAAAGTGCTCATTTTTATTTTCTAAACTTGAAAAGGTTTGGGGACATTCCTGTTAAAGGGTTGATCCACCCAAAATTGATATGTGGCCAAGATTGCAGCAGGAGGAGTAAGACTCTACGTCATATGAATCTAGGAGCACGTCTCCCGTAGGAGTCTCTGAGTCAGTGAGAGGTTACACCTACCAATATCCATCCCTAATTATCAATTTTGGGGAGAGCCAACCTTTAACAGTTTTTTTTTTCACAGCATTCTTTGCACATTGGATTTGATGCAGTTGTCAGTGACGAGCGAATCGTATCACAGATCAGGTAAAGTAGCAAATTGTGAATACACGTGTGCCGACTCCTCCCATCGGGATCAAACAATTCATGAAGCATGATTGTCCAGATTCCAAAATTGCATGGTTCTCAGAAGATATTCAGGTGAATTAATAGGTACTAATCAATTCAGTCATCACAAGTAATGATATTCGTTTTGGTTTCGGTCTCGCTTTGCTTCATTGACTCTTTGCAGAACCTGCTTATTCATGTTCATCCAGTCGATTTCCAAGATCTTTTTTGGTGACATTGTGATTGTAAATATACATGTGTACATTCTATTGGTATGTTTGCATTTGTGTATGTGTGTGTGCAGGGTAATGGAGGTGCTTTTAATTTTTTCTTATTTTTTTTTCTATTTTAAAAATCTTTTTAACTTAATCACTAATATATGGATGCTAAAAATATAATGCAAGGTGACAGTTACTCTTTAAGGAGAGATCAGGGGTCTATTAGACCCCTAATGTCTCTCCTGCTCTCTGCTTCAGCTGATTGGGCACAGACAGTATTCATTCTGTTGTTTACTCCCCTGCACTGGGGATTTAGACAACTCTGAACCAGTGGCGGCCCATCCATTAGGGGTGCACGAGCGCCAACCCCCTTAATCCATGCACCCGGCCCCCTAATCTACATGCAGTGCGTCGGACGCATGGATTTTTTTTTTTTTTTAGAAGCACATGATTAGAGCTTGAGGCTCTAATTGGCTTCAAAAAAGGGTGGGCTCGGGGAGCAGAGCACTGCGCCCTGAGCCCACCCTGTTCTGTGACATTAACAAATTTATATTCGCTAATGTCTTCCTGCTTCTCCTCCTGGCCAATCAGGAAGCAGGTTCTGAGACCCCATTGGCCATGAGTCCTAAGACCCTATTGGCTGTGAGTCCTAAGACCCCATTGGCCGTGAGTCCTAAGACCCTATTGGCTGTGAGTCCTAAGACCCCATTGGCCGGGAGTCCGAAGACCCAATTGGCTGTGAGTCCTAAGACCCCATTGGTCTTGAGCCCTAAGACCCCATTGGCCGTGAGTCCTAAGACCCCATTGGCCGGGAGTCCGAAGACCCAATTGGCCCGGGAGGTGAAGCGACGGCCGGAACACGGAGGAGACGGAGGGGGGATGACGCCGCCACAGCCATGACCTGCACGGGGTAAGTTCGGGGCTGATAGGGGCCTAGTATGTGAGAGGGTAAGCCGGCGACTGGGGGGGGGGGGGGGGGGCGGTCGGTAATGTCAATGGTGTGCGATGGCGGGCTCGAGCGCCGGGGGGTTAGTGCGGGGGGGCGGGCTGGAGTGATGGGGGGGTCTGTGGTCAGGTCTGTCTGCCCCCCCCCCCTACCGATGGAGCACCAGCCGCCACTGCCCTGAACACAGAAGGGCTCAGAGCTGAGCACTGCTGGGTTCACACTCTGCAGAGGACACTGAGGAATAGATGTTCCTTGATATCCTCTTATTTACAATCCTAACAACATTTATTGAGGTTCTGGGCTCCCAGGAGTAGTGGGAAATGCTGGAAGGGGGGGGGGATCTATAGAAACAGCTGCAGCCGTGAGCTTGTTTTGACCCTTTTAAAACTAGGACATATGGGATGCACCCAAAGTCCCTAACTGTTAACTGTGTACCCAGGTCCACCTGGGCTGGATGAATACCCTGGATGGTGGCTGAACAAAGATGGTGCCTTACATGAAAACGCATATCTGAGGACAGGTCCCCTTTAGCATGGAAAATATATCGAATAATAGGTCCACTTTCATGGGATCTTGTAGAAGCTAAAATGTGTACAAGGCTATGCTTTCTATATTTTTGTGTGTATTTGGTCACCCTCGTTGTCCTTGTTTTTGTCATTCTAATGGTGGGCAGCAGGTGGTGGGTTCAGCTTAGCAACAATCACACATTCCTTGTTCAGCATGTATGGCGGCAGTCTCCGGCCCTTGTACTCTCCATTATGCTCCAGAGCAGACAGAAACTTTTGCTTCTCCTCAGCTTTTTCTTTCTCTGCTTCATCTGCTTGTAGAATATGCTCCACATCCGACAGCATTTGGTATGTACGCCGAGTGTCCTCCAAATACACACAAGTACACTGCGAGAAGTAAAAAGCTAGGATGACCATAAGGGTAATACCCAACATTCCAGAGGTCTGCAGAAGATATAAAAAAGATCAGAAAGGGTTAAAGGTCTGCTCTGTATATGGACCAAAGATTCTGTACAGTACTGGGTTATATGGCTGCATAGCTTTAGAAACATTTTTCATTGCCTGCAACTGTGTGTCGCTGCTCCGCCTCCTGTCTTTTCTCCAGACAAATAGTAAAAAGCAGCGCACTGACGGTACCCACCACTAGTTGTCTGCCTCCCATGATCCCACCACAACTCCTCCACCATTGGCTTACAGAGCTGATATTTCCAATGATTCCAACTTAAAGTCAGCGTCTCCTCCCCTATGATTGTAAGATTTCTCCACAGTAAATGTGTTACTTCTACAATAGTGAGATTACCCCACGGTAGAGATGTCTCTTCTCCTATAATGCCTACAGTAGATGTGTCTCCTCTGTCGAAATAGTAATATGTCCACCAGGATATGTGTCTCCTCTCCTATAATGCTGAGATTTTAATGTGCTTCTTCTTCTACAGTAACGATAATTCCCCACAGTAGATGGGTCTCCTCTCTGGGTTTCCTACAGTTAATGTGTCTCTTCTTATACAGTAGTGACAGTTTCCTAATTCCTACCCTTGATGTGCCTCCTCTTCCACAGTCGTGAAATTTCCCCAAAGTATATCTGTCAAACAATAATGAGATAGATGTAGATGTGTCCCCTCTGCCGAAATAGTAACATTTCCACCAGGATATGTGTGTCCTTTCCTTTAATACACTAAGGGGTTGACTTACTGAAACTGGAAAGTGTAAAATCTGGTAGCTAATCAGCTTCTAACCCCTGCTTGTTCAATTAAGCTTTGACAAAAATAAAAACTCGGAAGCTAATTGGCTTCACCTGATTTTGCACTCTCCAGTTTTAGTAAGTCAACCCTTAAATGTGTTTCTTCTTCTACAGTAGGGATGTTTGCCCAAAGTACATGTGTCTCCTATGCTACTATGGTGAGATCTCCCTAAAGTAGATGTGTCTCCTTTTATACAATGGTGACATTTTCCAACAGTATATGTGTTTTCTGTGCTTTAACTGAGAGTTTTGCCCAACGTACATGTGTTTCCTCTCCTACAATGGTCAGATTTTCTAAAAGTAGCTATATCTCATCTCACACAATGGTGAGAAATGCTCACAGTAGTGGGTCTCCTACTTTACAATAATGAGGTCCCCCCACAACAGACGTGTTCTCCTCTCCTACGTTGTTGATATTTCCCCACAATTGGTGTTTCTCTTCTTCTACGTAAGTGGGATTTTCCCAAAGTAGATGCGTCTCCTTTCCTAAAGTAGTGAGATTTCCCCAGAATAACAATTGGTGTTTCTTTTCTTCTACAGTAGTGAGATTCCTCCAAAGTGGTTGTGTCTACTCTCCTACAATTATGAGATTTCCCCACCGTTGATGTGTCTCTTCTCATGCAGTAGTGGCATTTTTCTACCCTAGATGTGCCTCATCTCCCTGTAGAAGTACCTGTCAACTAATAGTGAGATTTTGTTAAGGTAGATGTGTCCCCTCTACCGAAATAGTAATATTTCCACCAGGATATGTGTCTCCTCTCCTATAATGGTAAGATTTCCCTACACTAAATGTGTTTCTTCTTCTACGGTAGTGAGATTTTCCCAAAGTAGATGGGTCTCCAATGCTTCTATTGTGAGATCTCCCTACAGTAGCTGTGTGTTTTTTGGCATTAGTGAAATTTCCCAAAAGTATATGTGTCATTTGACCATCAATGGAGAGTTTTCACCAAAATAGATGTGTCTACTTTCCTAAAAAGGTCAGATTTTCTAAAAGTAGTTACGTCTCTTCTCATACAATGGTGAAAATTTCTCACAATAATGGGTCTCCTATTCTATAATAATAAGTGTCTCCTCTCCCATGTTGTTGATATTTCCCCACAAGTGGTGTTTCTCTTCTTCTTTATATTGAGATTTCCCCAAAGTAGATGTGTCGCCTCTCCTTAAGTAGTGAGATTTCTGCAAAGTAGATGTGTCTCCTCTTCTAAAATGTTGATATTTCCCCATAATTGGTGTTTCTCTTCATCTTTATAGTGAGATTTCCCCAAAGTAGATGTACCTACTCTCCTAAAATGTTGATATTTCCCCACAATTGGTGTTTCTCTTCTTCTACATTTGTGAGATTTCCCCAAAGTGGATCTGTCCACTCATCTACAATGATGAGATTTCCCCACCGTAGGTAATGTCTTGCCTAAAGGCACCCTGCCTAAAATGATGAGAGCTTCCTGTAGCAGTTGGTGTCTCTGCCCCTTCTACAAAGTCCGAATTAAACAGTAACTCCCTCACCACTTAACTCCACAAATATTTATTTATTATGGATAATTGAGTTTCTACTGGGTAGGTTGACACCATAATTTAGCTTTTGACCATATCAATTCAGAAAAATGGGCCACCTCATTAGGGAAGATTTTATCACTGAAGTGGTACAACTCATAAAGTGATCCACAATATTTGCTTTTTAAACTTTCTTCATCAAGTTTTTAAATATACATTACATTTTATGGTGCATTAAATGAAGCCCTTACCTGAAATATGAATAAGTAGTAGTCACGATCTAGCTGATAGTTAGAGGCCGCATAGACAAAGCAGGACATGTACCGACCATCTGCAAGCGCTATCAGGAGCCAAATCAGTGGAGCTTTTCCGAGCTCCAGGAAAACGTGGAGACAAGCCCATTGGCCTGACCAACAAGGGCAGCATTCCTTCTTCTTGTTGAAGCCAGGAAAATAGTATAATCCCAAGTAGATGAAGATGATGGCGGGACACAGGTAGAACGAGAGGCTGTAGAAGCATACAAGGACTGGGTTGTAACCCTTATTACATTGAAAGTTGGAGTCTAAAACTGCTTGTATTCCAATAAGAGATAAGGTCAGTAAGGCCGTAGACACAAAATTGGAACCTAAGTTGATATATGCTCCGGGCGTGTCTTTAAAGCCCATTTTTCCCTAGAGGTTAGCTTGGAAAATACCGACTTGAAAGGTACTGCTGGTGTATATTTAATAAGGGAGCACCGGGTCTCTCTGTAAGTCTGAATACTGGAAATGAAGTCTTGCCAGAAAAGAAGTATGGAGAAGTTCTCGTCCGAGGTGCAGAAGGTTCAGTCACTCTATATAAAGTAAATCAAGTTGGATCCAAAAGGCCTCCTTTTCAAGTGTTTGAGCATTGTGCCAATTAAGCTCATTTGCCTACTGAAAGAACTGGATAGACCTGCCACAAGAACGTGTAATGTACAATGACATCACACATTTTCTTGGAATCAGAATAATCTGACACTGCGAGTAAGAATATAAATCAGTTTTAATATGGGTTCATAACCTCCAGGTTGTAGGAGAAAGTGAGACGTAGACCATACAGTGTCCTAATTTTTTTGCAGAAATAGAGTCAATAGGGGCATCAGGAATTCAGAAAGGAAAAAGGAGTTATCAGCGCTTGCCATCTGCTCTTCGAACAACTTTTTGTTAAAAAACACATTTGGGTTGCTTTGGGTTATTTATCAAAGTACAAGCGATATAAGGGTCTTTTTTTGTTGTGAACATAATACCTGCACATTCAAATGCAGAACATCATGCCTATGTCAAGCTGAAGCCCCCTCACACTGTCAGGTTTCTGCCTCTTGGACAGCAAAGCAAGCAGAGTTTTTCCTCAATAGGGGGTCAGTTCACCTACAAATGTTCTAGTGCTTTCTAGATTCTGGACTGTTAACCCCCCTGAGAGCTTCTTGTATCCTTTTGGTGACTCCATTGGTAAGGTCTCTGAGTTGAGTTCCAAGGTCTGCTAACCTGCTCTGTCCATTATGAGGGGGGTACCATCATTCCTTCACTGAGTTCCTGCATCTGCACACCTATTGTGTCCATTATGAGTGGGGTACCACTATCTCTGTACTGCGGCCTGCACTTTATGTGAGAATGACTAAGCCCCTCCCCTTCATGACCTTGTCCCCCCTTGCCCCCCCTGAATAAAGTTCTGCGGATGCCCATGTGTATATATATATATATATATATATATATATATATATACAGTATCTCACAAAATGAGTACACCCCTCACATTTTTGTAAACATTTTATTCTATCTTTTCATGTGACAACACTGAAGAAATTACACTTTGCACGGCACCATGTTCCACACATGGTGGACATGCCCAAAAGTGTGAAGGTTCTGGATACGAACATATAATTTCATATATTCACTGACTCACGTGAATCTCACTAAGTCACCCCTACAGGCACTGTTGGGATGCCCAGTGGAGGGGACATCAAACCATATGAAGAGACTCATCGCCTTCATATTTGTAGCAGCAAGAATATCGATTGCCAAATCTTGGAAATCACCAACGATCCCTTTTCACTTGCTAAAATCTAAACTATCATGGATAATGGTGAATGAACGCCTCTCGGCAATTTAAAACGATAAGATAGCTTTGTTTGACAAAATATGGGACCCCTGGATTAAATACCTCTCGGCTACATAATGAAATGGGAGTGGCTCAGGAGTACTATTCTCCAGGGCCAGAGTGCACCCCCCTCCACTATCCTCTACTCTTCTTTCTCTCATTCCTTTCCTATCTCTCTTCTCCTTCATCTTGAATTGGCCACTAAGGGCCCATGGACCCATAATGACCCCTGGGTCCACTTAGAAGTTAACCTAATAGATTACGCCTAGTAGTGGCAGAGCATGAGGTTTCCCGTGCTACACGTTGGAGCACCACCTAGAGGAGGTTTTCATTTGTATTGTTTTGGTTTTATTTTTATTTTTTCGGTATAGGTCTGACCATACTATATGAACCTAGAATAGGGACAATGATACACAAGACCTCACATAAATATAAGATAATTTGCGATGTAACCTACTCATAACCGATTTATTAATTGTACCATTACTTCGTACTATGATGGTAAATGTTGATCTTGTACTTGTTAAAAAATGAATAAAAATATTGCAAAAGAAATGACACTTGTCTACAATGTAAAGTAGTGAGTGTACAGCTTGTATAACAGTGTAAATTTGCTGTCCCCTCAAAATAACTCAACACACAGCCATTAATGTCTAAACCGCTGGCAACAAAAGTGAGTACACCCCTAAGTGAAAATGTCCAAATTGGGCCCAAAGTGTCAATATTTAGTGTGGCCACCATTATTTTCCAGCACTGCCTTAACCCTCTTGGGCATGGAGATCACCAGAGCTTCACAGGTTGTCACTGGAGTCCTCTTCCACTCTTCCATGACAACATCACAGAGTTGGTGGATGTTAGAGACCTTGCGCTCCTCCACCTTCCATTTGAGGATGTCCCACAGATGCTCAATAGGGTTTAGGTCTGGAGACATGCTTGGCCAGTCCATCACCTTTACCCTCAGCTTCTCTAGCAAGGCAGTGGTGGTCTTGGAGGTGTGTTTGGGGTCGTTATCATGTTAGAATACTGCCCTGCGGCCCAGTCTCTGAAGGGAGGGGATCATGCTCTGCTTCAGTATGTCACAGTTCATGTTGGCATTCATGGTTCCCTCAATGATCTGTAGCTCCCCAGTGCCGGCAGCACTCATGCAGCCCCAGACCATGACACTCCCACCACCATGCTGGACTGTAGACAAGACACACTTGTCTTTGTCCTCCTCACCTGGTTGCCCCCACACACGCTTGTCACCATCTGAACCAAATACGTTTATCTTGGTCTCATCAGACCACAGGACATGGTTCCAGTAATCCATGTCCTTAGTCTGCTTGTCTTCAGCAAACTGTTTGCAGGCTTTCTTGTGCATAATCTTTTAGAAGAGGCTTCCTTCTGGGACGACATGCAGACCAATTTGATGCAGTGTGCGGCGTATGGTCTGAGCACTGACAGGCTGACCCCCCACCCCTTCAACCTCTGCAGCAATGCTGGCAGCACTCATACGTCTATTTCCCAAAGACAACCTCTGGATATGACGCTGAGCACGTGACCTCAACTTCTTTGGTGGACCATGACGAGGCCTGTTCTGAGTGGAACCTGTCCTGTTTAACCACTGTATGGTCTTGGCCACCGTGCTGCAGCTCAGTTTCAGGGTCTTGGCAATCTTCTTATATCTTCTTATAGCCTAGGCCATCTTTATGTAGAGCAACAATTCTTTTTTTTTAGATCCTCAGAGAGTTCTTTGCCATGAGGTGCCATGTTGAACTTCCAATGACCAGTATGAGAGAGTGAGAGCGATAACACCAAATTTAACACCAAATTTAACACACCTGCTCCCCATTCACACCTGAGACCTTGTAACACTAACGAGTCACATGACACGGGGGGGGGGCTAATTGGGCCCAATTTGGACATTTTCACTTATGGGTGTACTGACTTTTGTTGCCAGCGGTTTAGACATTAATGGCTGTGTGTTGAGTTATTTTGAGGGGACAGCAAATTTACACTGTTATACAAGCTGTACACTCACTACTTTACATTGTAGCAAAGTGTCATTTCTTCAGTGTTGTCACATGAAAAGATAGGAGAAAAGATTTACAAAAATGTAAGGGGTGTACCCACTTTTGTGAGATACTATATATATATATTGTGTGTGTGTGTGTATGGAGCCGTGACCATGATGAGTGCCGACCTGGAGGAGTTTGTTTGATACTAGAATCCCCCACCTTCGATATCTGAAATATCCTTTTGAGCGCTATGATCCTCTGATGCATTTAGAGAGTATTCCATCCATGTGGATTATTAGTATTTTACCCCTTTGATCTCATAAGGTTTATATATATATATTAATTAAAAATTATATTTAAAATTATTATTATTATTATTTTATTACGATAATTTTTATATAGAATCAAAATTATTTTATAAAAAATATCAAAATATAATATATATGATCATTTATATAATAAAACAGTGTAATATTTATTTGTAGCATGTATTAACCTCAGGAGACAAATCAGGTGACATCTACGATGAGATTTAAGAATTCAGCATCACAAAAGATTATTTCTGTTAGGTTTTTTTATGCACTTTGCACATTTCACACAAGTTTATTATTTAGGAGCTTCCAAATAATGTCAGATGAATGAATCCCGCATTGCTCCTTAAAATATACCCAAATGATGGCGATAGATATATATAAGTGATGGTCAATCATTGGACAGAAATCAGTAAGACAGGGGCCAATCATATGTCTTCTAACCACCCTCGCCCTGTGCAGACCCACCCAGGAGCAGCAATGAAATGTCCGGGATGGATTTTCTAGTAAAATTGTTATTGCTTATACAAGGAATGCATGCATAATTATATCAAAAACCGCGTACAGAACAGATGTATCTTCCATCCACCACATTATTAATATTATTATTATTAATTGTATTTTTTTACCTAAAAAATTCACAAAATCAATTTATTTCATAATTACATTGTTTTCTTAACTGATGACACAAGACCAGAAGCTCGCTCACGAGTGAGGTTTACCAGTAATTTCTAGTGTATCACATTCATAGATAATGTATAGTTAAGAGTTGACAATTAATTAATTGCAACTCAGGAAGACTCTGGATCGATGCAGTTCTCTGAAGAACGATGTGACCTCACATGACCAGAGAGATATCACACCCATTATAGAACAAAATACTCAGATCCTGGAATTTCTTGTACGTAGTAATTAATGAATATTTACTATTCCGCATATCCAATCGATGAACTATAGCCTCGTGTGCAGCCTATCCCTATACTATATCATTTTATACATCATCTCTTACAATACTTTGAAACTATTTGCAAATAAGAGAAGTCATGTGTACCGGTCTGTAGCTTTCCAGGTACAGTGGAACATTGGATTATGAGTATAATCCGTTCCAGGAGAATGCTTGTAATTCAAAGCACTCACATATCAATGCGAGTTTCCTTATAGAAGTCAATGTAAATGAAGATAATTTGTTCCGCATTGACTTCATATTGCATGCAATACCGCATGTGGCCAGAGGTGGGGGGCGCCAGAGAGCATCGGAAATACTCGGGGGCAGCTCGGCTGAACTCGGAAAGGCTCGGAAACACTTGAAAATACTCAGTTCCTGAGTGATTCCAAGTATTTCCGAACGGCTCCGAACCATTCCAAATGTGTCAACGCTGCCCCCCACACCTCTGGCCAAATGCGGTACTGCACACCCCATTAGCTTGAATTCTGCTCGTTTTGCGAGACAACACTCGCAAACCGAGTCAGAATTTAAAAGAAAAGTTGCTCTTTCAAAACGCTCGTTTACCGCGTTACTCGTAAACCAAGGTTCCACTGTATAGTATTTTTCCCTTTTTAAAGCTGAACTCCACACAGATGAAGTACATATATATGCGAGCCGTTATACCTGCCAAAGCACCTCTATTTCTGTCTATCCATTCCTGAGATCCACTCCAGATGTTCGTAAAGCTAAAGGAATCACCACTGGGTTTCATAGGAACATCAGCTTTCAATTCCAAGATATGATGTTGGACCCACAAGGTAGATTTTTGTTCCTAAAGGTACTAATCAGGAACATACTTGCAGCAAGTTGCATTTCCATCTAAAACGAAGATGTCCACTTTTTCCCAAGGCTTACTTGTCTTTTTTTTTTTTTTAGCCCATGGTGTGTGAAACCCACTCAAAAACTTCACCCGGTGCCAAAAAAAATGTGAACACACAGAAAGAGTGAAACACAAAAGCCTGAAACGGGTGTACACAAGCCCTCTAAAATCAGAGGGCCTTGCCCTGATCCCCCCCGGGGCGTGAGGATCCAGACGGGGACTGGGGTACTTACACTTGGTCCCTCTGGCCGAAACCAGACCGACCCCTTTTTCTGGAGGATCTGCCGAAACAGACGCATCCAAGTACTAGGTGGGGCTCCCCCAAAGGAAGACCCCATGAGGGAGGGCGAACTAAGCCAGAAGGCCATGTCCACACCCTCCCAGAACTTTCAGGGCAGGCCCGAGGACCTACACCCTACCAGCCACTGGTGCAAAATCGCGTACAAACATAAAAATACAAAAAGTGACAAACATGGGTTTAAATAAAAAGAAAGAGGGAAAGAAGGAAGTGGAGAGGAGAGTGAAAAGTGGTCATTGTGTGAAACAATGACCAGGCCCACCGGCCAGGAATCAAACGGCTTACTTGTCTTTACAGGTGATCTTAAAGCGGAGTTCCACCGTCAAATCAATTTTTATTTTTTTTCTGAATTCCTAAGTTCGTATAATGTAAATGTCCCACTAACTTGTTTTTTCAAAGTTACCCCCTGATGTCCGGTTTCGTATATATAAAATTAACTTATATTATGTGTTACTGGCAGTTGTCATCTTCCCTGTGGGCATGTGAAGCCCACAAGCAGACAGTTCCGGGATACGGTGCATGCTGAGCTACGGTGCATGCTGAGCTACCAGCATGCACCGCCCGTTCCCGCGCATGCGCATTATTGACACGTCGCAGCGCCGTAAGCTTCCGACGTTGCCATCACAACAGGCGTCGTTGTCGGAAGTGCCCACCCCGTTGTGATGGCAATGAAGAAAAACAAAAGCATGCGGCTAGCCACGCTGACTCCTGGGAAGACTGATTCATAGCTCCCTGGAGATAGTGCGCCGCCGGATATGACGGCGATACCCGCGGGTGGCTCACACAGGAAACGCAGCATAAATAAAGCATAAAAAGGTAACCCTTACACACGAGCGGAATTTCCGACAGAAAGTGTCCGATGGGAGCTTTTCATCGTATATTCCGACCGTGTGTATGCCCCATCGGACTTTTTCTGTCGAAAATTCAGACGGACTTAGATAGAGAACATGTTCTATATTTTTCCGATGGAACAAATTACTATCGGAAAACCAGCTCGTCTGTATGCTGTTCCGACGCACCAAAAACGATGCATGCTCTGAAGCAAGTACGAGACGGAAGCTATTGGCTACTGGCTATTGAACTTCCGTTTTCTAGTCCCGTCGTTACGTGTTGTACGTCACCGCGTTCTGGACGGTCGGAATTAGGTGTGACCGTGTGTATGCAAGACAGCTTGAGCGCAATTCCGTCGGAACTCCGTCAGAAAAAACCTTCAGAGTTTATTCCGATGGCAAAACCGGTCGTGTGTACAGGGCATTAGGAGAAAAAAAAAAATAATTGCCATTTGACAATATTTATTATGCCAGCTTGCTAATAAGCTGAATTTAGGAAATTGTGTGGAACTCCGCTTTAACGTAGCCCTCGTCCCTCATGTTGATACATCTCGAAGGTCCTCATGCCTCCCTAACAAAAAGCTAGCCTACTTACGTTGACGTGATCTCCAACTAATTGATACTTGGCTGATGTTACACCAGACTGAACCAGATTTCTCACACTATTCCTCCTTACATTCCACCTATTCGAGAATCGACTACATTTTTGTTGATCATCACCAGCTGGAATGGCTCCATAAGGCTGCCATTGAAGTCGTTACTTTTTCATATCATGTCCCCATAAGAACACAAATTTGGATACCGATGATACCAACTAAACCAATATTTTGCTGACAACGCCGCTGAAGACATTTCCTCTCTGCTGGGAAGCGTAAAAGGCTTCATGCGAGGCAAACTGGTGGAACTTGGGCCTCGCAAGAAGAAGAGCACTCTGCTCTATTTTCGGAGACACTTCTAGCACACACTAGGGGTTGCTACACTCTGTTCAAAAAGAACACCTAGTGTCAAACTTGGACGTTCACAAGGCAATTATAGCTGATTTTTTCCATCCAAAGCTGACCTACCTAGGCTCCCCTCTGACGCGTTAGAACATCTGGAGGCTCCCAATCCAGTAGATGAAGTAAGTACTGCTGTAAAATCCCTAGCTTCTGGTAAGGCCCCTGGGCCAGATGAGTACACTGCTAAACACTACAAAACCTTTCAAGGTATCTTGCTCCCACACATAACAATATACACCAACTTTTTATCTGGGGAGGGACCCTTTAGACCTGAAACCCAAACTTCTGCTTTCTACTGATGCTGAAAAATAACACAAAATACAGCACATACGAGTATGGCATTCTTTTCCATGTACGACAATCCAAGGTCTATTACCCAACCTGATGACTGCCTTAGCTGCTTTTGGTAAGGTCTCGAACTTTAAAATGAATCTCACTAAGTCAGAGATCCTTAACCTTAACGTTCCACGTAAAGAAGTATAAGTCCTGAAAGAGACATTCCTGTTTGCACTGTAGAGTTCCTCATTGAAATATCTCGGGATCTCAATGGCACTATTTAAACTCCAGCAGTGTTATTAGCCAGCGCTGACTGATCTGCAGCTATTACCTGTGTTCCTGCATTCGTTTCCTGTATTGACCCGGCTTACCTTTACCATGCTTGAACACTTCCTGCCCTGACCTTGGCCTGTCCCTGGAATTAATATAAAGAGTGATCAGCGCAACTTATTACCAGCTGTGTATATCTTTAAAATGAATGTGTAAATATTGCTCTGTAAATATTGCTATGCAAACAAATAACTATGCGCAACTTCAATAAACAATGATATACTAGTAATCCTGTGTGAGTAAATATGCAAATACGTTAATAATTGCTATTCTCAGTGCGATCATGTGCGATCGTGTGTACGGGGCATTAGAGGTCATTTTTATTTTTTTTTTTATTTTAAATAACAAACATGTCATACTTACCTCCACTGTGCAGATCGTTTTGCACAGAGTGGCCCCCGAACATCCACCTCTGGGGTCCCTCGGCGGCTCTCGCGGCTCCTCCCTGCATCAGACAACCCCCTGGGGGAAGCGCTCTCCCGGGGGATAACCTTGCGGGTGCGCTCCCAAGTCCAGCATTCGGTGTCCATAGAGGCCAAATGCAGGACTCGGCCCTGCCCCCCCCCCCCCCCCCCCCGGTGGCCGCATCATTGGATTTAATTGACAGCAGTGGGAGCCAATGGCTGCACTGCTATGAATCTATCCAATAAAGAGCCAGGAGCCCGTGGAGAGAGAGACAGAGCGTCCCCGCCGTCTGAATGAAGGGGTTCAGGTAAGTAAAACGGGGGGGGGGGGTTGGGGGACGGTGACTGCCAGGTGTTTTTTAACCTTTACAACCCCTTTAACTAGCCTTCCTTTTCTGAATGAACACAGTGAGTGATCTGTACCAATCGCTCCTGTCTTCATTATTCATAACTGAAACATGGTAAATTATGTTTACTGCAGGCAGCAGAGAAAAGCACTGGGGAATCTCTGTCCTCAGTTTCTTTCTCCGTCTCAAAAGTGAGACATCAGTGGTCTGTTTGGACCCCTGATATTTCACCATAGCCCAATAACAGGGCTCCTAAAAAAATAGTGAAAATTTATGAACAATTCAAGAAAATGATAAAAATTTGACACTCTGATCTAAGGGGGCACCAATGGGGGGACGAGGGCGGACACTCTGATCTAAGGGGGCGCCGATGGGGGGACGAGGGCGGACACTCTGATCTAAGGGGGTGCCGATGGGGGGACGAGGGCGGACACTCTGATCTAAGGGGGTGCCGATGTGGGAGACACTATGTTCTAAGGGGGCGCCGATGGGGGGACACTATGATCTAAGGAGCGCCGATGGGGGGGACACTATGATCTAAGGGGGCACCGATGGGGGGGACACTATGATCTAAGGGGGCGCCGATGGGGGGGACACTATGATCTAAGGGGGCGCCGATGGGGGGGACACTATGATCTAAGGGGGCGCCCATGGGGGGGACACTCTGATATAAGGGGGGCGCCAATGGGGGGACACTCTGATCTAAGGGGGCGCCGATGGGGGGACGAGGGCGGACACTCTGATCTAAGGGGGTGCCGATGGGGGGACGAGGGCGGACACTCTGATCTAAGGGGGTGCCGATGTGGGAGACACTATGATCTAAGGGGGCGCCGATGGGGGGACACTATGATCTAAGGAGCGCCGATGGGGGGGACACTATGATCTAAGGGGGCACCGATGGGGGGGACACTATGATCTAAGGGGGCGCCGATGGGGGGGACACTATGATCTAAGGGGGCGCCGATGGGGGGGACACTATGATCTAAGGGGGCGCCCATGGGGGGACACTCTGATATAAGGGGGGCGCCAATGGGGGGACACTCTGATCTAAGGGGGCGCCGATGGGGGGACACTCTGATCTAAGGGGGCGCAGATGGGGGGACACTCAAAATTAAAGTGGGCCAGTCTGGATGAAGTCCAGGGCCAAATATTTGTCCCAGTCCAACCCTGCCTTCCGCTGCCCTACTGACACCAACCATTGCTCTGCTGATATACACACATGTATGTTTGTGCTCTGGGGTGCACATCATAATGCGATAGGCTGCGCACACCAATGTGTATACTGCAAAAAAAAAAAATAGCCGTGTGTCACTAAAGTGTTCTGGTTTGGCTTGAAGAAAAGGTGGCAACCCTAGCCGCCTGCTGTCTGCCCAGCCCCGGTTTTGCTGTCTCTGCTGCCATCTGCTGTTCCAGTTAGACATGTGCGGTTCGTTTTGTTCCGAATCTAAATTCAGACAAATTTTTTCGCTATTCAGAAATTCGGATGTATCCAAATTTCCAAATTACAATTGTAACAAATTTAACGGAAAGAAACGAAATTTCAGTTGAAATTCGAACCATTTTTTCTAATCGAATTTGAATAATTTTCTGTTCAGATTTAAACTTTTTCTTAAAATAGAACAAAAATTAAACAAACAGAATAACATAGAAAATAAATTTGGCTACACCAATGTGTATACTACAAAACAAATTGCCATATGCCACTAAAGTGTTCGGGTTTGGCTTGAAGAAAAGGTGGCAAACCTAGCCGCCTGCTGTCTGCCCAGCCCCAGTTTTGCTGCCTCTGCTGCCATCTGCTGTTCCAGTTAGACATGTGCGGTTCGTTAAGAAAGTATAGTAAAAGTAATAAAAGAAATAGTAAATAGAAAAGTAAAAGAATAGAATAAAAAAAAATAGAATAAAATAAAATAGAACGAATATAAGCTTCTTCCAGTTAGACATGTGTTCGCTTTGTTCCGAATCTAAATTCCGTCAAACTTTTCGTTATTCAGAAATTCGGATGTATCCAAATTTCCAAATTACAAAAGTAACGAATTTAACGGAGAGAAACTAAATTTCAGATTAAATTCAAATCGTTTTTTCAAATCAAATTTGAATCATTTTCGTTTCAAATTCGAACTTCCAAAGAGAACAAAATAGAACAAAAAATAAACAAACAGAATAACATAGAAAATAGATTTGGCTACACCAATGTGTAACTACTAAAAAAATTGCCATATGCCACTAAAGTTTGCAGGTTTGGCTTGAAGAAAAAGTGGCAACCCTCTAGATATGTGTTCGTATTGTTCTGAATCTAAATTCGGACAAACTTTTTGTTATTCGGAAATTCTGAGGTATCCAAATTTCCAAATTACAAAAGTAACAAATTTAACGGAGAGAAATTAAATTTCAGATAAATTTCAAATTTGAATCATTTTAACAAAATAGAATAGAAAATAAACAAACAGAATAAAATAGAAAATAAATGAATAGAATAGGATAAAAAAATAGAATAGCATAAAATAGAAATAATATAACTATCTAGAATAAATTTGAATAGGACAGAAAAGAATAATAAAAAGAAAAGTAATAAAATATATAGTAAAAACAAAAAAGTAAAGTGAAAGTAAAGTAAAAAGTAATAAAAGAAATAGTGAAAAGTAAAGTAAAAGAATAGAATAGAATAAAAAACAATAGAATAGAATAGTAAATAGTGAATAGAAATAGTGAAATAGTAAATAGAAATAGTGAATTTCAATAGAACAGAAAAGAATAGTAAAAAGAAAAGTAATAAAAGAAATAGTAAAAAGAAAAAAGGATAGTAAAAGTAAAGTAAAAGGTAATAAAAGAAATAGTAAAAAGTAAAGTAAAAGAATAGAATAGAATAAAAAACAATAGAATAGAATAGAATAAAATAGAAAGAATATAAGCTACTTCCGAAATTCAAGTATTGAATAGCATAGAAAAAAATAGACAATAGTTAAAGAATAAAATTAAATTAAATAAAACAATAACATAGAATAGAAAGAATATAACCATTTCCCAAAATTCAAATTTTGAATAGAATAAATTTGATTTCGAATGGACTTCGATTTGAATTCGAATAAATGAAATTCTGGTTTCTGGATCTGAAATTCCCATCAAATTTCCAGTATACAAAGAAAGTCCACATCATTTCACTCCTTAAAGGAGAAGTCCGGCCTGAGCACGTTAGGCTGGGCTTCCCCTATGGGTCACAGGAGTGCAATTCGTTTTGCACTCCACTCTTGTGACCCGTTTTCAGCAGAAAGCGGGCTGCGGTGTGCTCTCTGTTGACATCACAGGAATCAGTCCAGGCACTGCGTCATCCCGACAATAAAGTCTGGATCCGCCAGGTGCCTGGACTGACACCCATCTCAGCTTCCCAGCGAGCTGCTGAGAGCCTTAGACGGCCGCTCCCTGCCCCTCCACAGCTTAACGCTCCAGTGAGCGTGGAGGAGCAGAGAGGAGAGCTGCTGATTGACAGTCAGCAGCTCTCTGCTCGGGGATCTGTGAGAACCAAGACATCGTGTTCAATCGCTCGGTTCTCAGTGTAGAGGCGCCGGGGGACAGATGCAGCACTGGACCGATGCTACATCTACCTAGGTAAGTATTATGGGGCAAAAAAAAAATAACTTCTCTTTTAATCTCATTTCCTAAACATTTAAAATACCTCCAAGGATATGATTCTGTACTCATCCATGCAATCAGAAAGTTCTCCTCCCCCAAAAAACTTGCCTCTTTGTAAGGACAGAACTTGACATCCACAGACAGACTGGAAATGATGCATTTGGGCTAGGCTTGGGTCTTTGGACTGACACCTCAGATCTCTCTCTCGCCTTATTCACTGGAACTCTCAGGCCTTGGGTTTGCATCATGGCTCCCCCTCTTAGGCATTCCCAGGAACATTTCCCCAGCAGGAGTCCTCCTTTAACCTTCAACTTCAACAATGCAGCAATGAAGAGTGGAGATTTACCATACCAGGATGATAGCTTGGCAACGCTTCTGGACTCATCCCAGGACCTCCTGTGGCTTTGGAATAACAAAGATTTCCATGTAAAAGATGTAGTCATCTATCCCCAATATTCCCACTCCATGCAAAAGACTTATCCATATGCTTTTTGTAGCCATCCACTGGGTCGCCGCACTAAATTGGCATACCTCAGCTCTTTCCTGGTCACAGGTACTGGCCAGAATGGAAGCAATAAAACTTTCGGAGCGGATCCACCACACCTTATATGACACTATGCATATATATATGACAAAAAATGGAAACACTTGGATGCCCCTCTGTTATTATCCTGAAATATACTCTATATATCTGCATAGGATTTGTAGTCTTCTAAAACTGATATATACTGTATGCTGGAAGTATCCTATGTTTGTTGTCTCTCATTAACTCGACTTCAATATCTCCTGTCTTATAGGCGCCAAACTTTATCCAATACTAATGACTCTGTCTGATAAACTGTATGTATGTTTCTGATCTTTCAATAAAAAAAAGTTTGTAATCAAAAAAATAAATAAAACATAAATGATAATGCAATTTATTGTACACATAGTACAGAGATATGCAATTAGCGGACCTCCAGCTGAACTACAAGTCCCAAGAGGCATAGCAAGACTCTGACAGCCAGAAGCATGAAACCCAGAGGCAGAGGCATGATGGGACTTGTAGTTTTGCAACAGCTGGAGGTCCACTAATTGCATATCCCTGACAAAAGTAGATAGTCCAGGGCAATTATATCAATCTGAAGTACAAAATGCCCTCCAAACCTGCAACAATGTGATAATAGACAATCCCACAATTAAAAGAAATATTACGTAAAGTCAGACTTTAACCACTTACAGACCAGAAGATTTTCCCCCTTAATGACCAGGCCATTTTTTGCGATACGGCACTGCATCGCTTTAACTGAAAATTGCGCGGCCGTGCGATGTTGTACCCAAACAAGATTGATGTCCTTTTTTTCCCACAAATAGAGCTTTCTTTTGGTGGTATTTGATCACGTCTGTTGTTTTTATTTTTTGCGCTATAAACAAAAAAAGAAGAGCAACATTTTGAAAAAAAAACAATATTTTTTTACTTTACAGTATCTCACAAAAGTAAATACACCCCTCACATTTTTGTAAATATTTTCTTCTCTCTTTTCATGTGACAACACTGAAGAAATGACACTTGTCTACAATGTAAAGTAGTGAGTGTACAGCTTGTATAACAGTGTAAATTTGCTGTCCCCTCAAAATAACTCAACACACAGCCATTAATGTCTAAACCGCTGGCAACAAAAGTGAGTACACCCCTAAGTGAAAATGTCCAAATTGGGCCCAATTAGCCATTTTCCCTCCCCGGTGTCATGTGACTCGTTAGTGTTACAAGGTCTCAGGTGTAAATGGGGAGCAGGCAGTGGCGGTGTGCCCATAAGGGCGCACAGGCGCCGCCTCCTCTCTTCAGCCACCCCCTCTATGACCAATGGATAGATTCATGCATTGCATGGATCTATCCATGGCCGCATCTGCCACCCCCTATTCATGCGCCTGGCCCCTTTTCAGGCGCCAGGCACCTGAATTACAGCAATGGGGGGTGTTTTTGAAGCAACTGATTAGAGATTAGAGCCATAGGCTCTAATATGTGTAAAAAATGGTGACCTACGAGCGCCATGCTTAGCGCTCGCAGTTCACCCAGGTGTGTTAGAAAAGCGAATGAATGACACTTTCCTAACACTGAACCGCCTCTCCACCAATCAGGTGCTCGGGTCTCTTACCCGTCACCTGATTGGCTGAAATGACAGGAGCTGTGATTGGTCGTCAATCGTCGGGAGGAGAGGTTGAGAGGAGAGGATGGGAAAAGACATGGACGACATGGAGGAGCATGTCCATGGAGGACACCGCTCGCCACCATCACGCGCTGCCCCACCAAGACAGGGTAAGTGCCGGGCAGACGGCGAGCGGGCGGGGGGGTCACAGTGGCAGCAATCGATGGGCACAGTGGCAGCATTCAATGGGCACAGTGGGAGCATTTGATGGCACAGTGAGAGTATTTGATGGGCACAGAGGGAGCATTTGATGGGCACAGTGGGAGCATTTAAAGGGCACAGGGGGAGCATTTGATGGGCACAGGGGGAGCATTTGATGGGCACAGGGGGAGCATTTGATGGGCACAGTGGGAGCATGTAAAGGGCACAGGGGGAGAATTTGATGGGCACAGGGGGAGCATTTGATGGGCACAGGGGGAGCATTTAAAGGGCACAGGGGGAGCATTTGATGGGCACAGGGGGAGCATTTGATGGGCACAGTGGGAGCATGTAAAGGGCACAGTGGCAGCATTTGATGGGCACAGTGGCAGCTTTTGATGGCACAGTGGCAGCGTTTAATGGGCACAGTGGCTGCATTTGATGGCACAGTGGCAGCGTTTGATGGGCACAGTGGCTGCATTTGATGGCACAGTGGCAGCATTTGATGGGCACAGTGGTGGCAATTGATGGGCACAGTGACAGCGTTTGATGGCACAGTGGTTGCCTTTGATGCCACAGTTGCTGCGTTTGATGTTTTTTTTTTTTTCTGAAAATTGTTTGCGCCCCCCAAAAATTTTGAGCACCAGCCGCCACTGATAATAATAATACAATTTATTACAATATAAATAACTTGTCTGCTCTAATACTCTAAGCACTGATTATTTTCTCTTTCTCTGTATATATATCCAAAACAGGTGGGGTGAACAGCACTTTGGTAATCTCTATGTGCAATGCAATCAGACCATCCCACAGGTCATATATAGAAAAAAGTTCAGAGGATTGCTGCACAAAAATGTATTCAAATATAAAGCATACAAAAAATCAAGAGTGTTTCATAATATATATATTATTACTATATAAAGAATATGTTATAAATATATAATAAAAAATTACAAAATAAGGAAATTATGTAAATATATTAATAACAAATTAGGAGGAATAATACATGAAAAAAAATTTCTAAAAAAAAGTATAAATAAATAATTCAATAAATATTTTTAAAAAAAGCAAAAGTAAGGTGTGCTAGCACAATTACACCGCTAGATGTCACTCATGTACACATACTCAGCTGTAGATAAATGAAACATGATACTAGATAAAAAAATATACACAAAGTAGCAACAGTGTTACAACAACATAATTACAATGAGCTGCATTAGCTAAACAAGGCCACTAGGTGTCGCCAAAGTACACGTACACAGTGGGGGAAGATTTACTAAAACTGGAGCACACAGACTCTGGTGCAGCTCTGTCTAGTAACCAATCAGGTTGCAGGTTCCGTTCCGGACTCTGATAGTAGTAAAAAAAAGTGCAGAGATGATCAAATACCACCAAAAGAAAGCTCTGTTTGTGGGAAGAAAAGGGCATAAATTTTATTTGGGTACAGCGACGTACGATCGCATGATTATCCGTTAACCACTTTCACCCCGGAAGATTTGGCTGCTCAATGACCAGGCCATTTTTTGCGATACGGCACTGTGTCGCTTTAACTGACAATTCCGTGGCCGTGCGACGCTGTACCCAAACAAAATTTATGTCCTTTTTTTTCCACAAATAGAGCTTTCTTTTGGTGGTATTTGATCACCTCGACGTTTTTTGTTTTTTTTTTTTTGCGCTATAAACAAAAAAAGAGCAACAATTTTTAAAAAAAACACAATATTTCGTACTTTTTGCTATAATAAATAGGGAAGACCCGCACCATGCCAACAACCAGAAGATTTACAGCCAGACACCACAGAGGTTGCAGGATCCGTTCCGGACCCTGACAGTAGTATTGAAACTGGAGAGAGGGTTTTGGGGTGCAGGATACCCAAACATATATGTGTAAAATTGGGGGACAGATACACTGAATTAGCAGTAGGTCCGATGGGGAATCCTTAGAGAAAAGCTCAAAAGAGGGTGTCACATATTATTATATCATATGTGAAGGACTGCTAATAATAAATTGGATGGGCAGGACTGATGAACAGGGAAAAGCCAGATAAATCTGTGACCCTTTGAGAGCCGTCTGGGTGATTTCTTGTTCCTGAATTTGAATTCTGTTCATCTGTAAATAGACAAAAATACCAAAGTCCCTATTCCCTAGGCAAAGGTTCCTCTTCCAAGGTCCAGGCAGTGGCTTCTACTCAGCTACTCTATGACTTTCTTCAGTCAGGAGTGTTTCTGTTTAGCCCTTCAGAAAGTGGCTAGGTATCCAGGGCCCTCAGAACATGCCCTCATGCTGGGGCCAAGCCTTGACAACAGTTCTTCATACACTGCACCCTTTCAAGAAGAACCCCAGGAGAGAAAGAGTTCTGGAAAGGTGCGCCCAAACATTTATCATCTCCTCAAGCTATACCTCTGAACACAGCTTCTCATAGATTGGCTGGCTCCAATAAATATTATTAACCCATATATTGACCTTCCCAAATTAAATACTCAAGTCTCTTCCCAGGCAATGAATTCCCTGAACTGAGGGACAAACTCAAGCTCTTCCCTAATCAAGAACATCCAAAGCAACAAGGTACTTCTTTTAAACCGCCTCTTAGCTGGGTATACTGTCTGCCTCTAGCCTTGGAATTTGAAGGGGAGGGACCACCATGTAAACCCTCATGAAATCATCACTGGGAGGCCGATGGGAATGTCAAAGATGTCCACTGCCAATAAGGGGGTGGAACTATCCCTCTTATACAGGGCATGGGCACTAAGTTCAACAGGGAAGTCCGGGAAGCGCAGCTAGCTTCTCCTCCCCTCCCTCCCACCATCTGTCAGCCTCTGCAGGGGGAGCCACAGGGGATCAGGCACCCACTCTCCTGTCCACAATTCTTCTCCAGCAGCTCTGATCCCCCGCAGTGCTTCTGGCTTCTCCTCCTCTCTCTCCCACCTAGCTGCCATTAGAAGGGGATCAGGATGGAGAGTGAGGTGCCAGTAAACATGTCAACTTTTCTGGCGCCTTTATTTCCCTAAATGAACACATTGAGCGGTTCCTACCAATCACACTTTTGTTCATTCATAATTGAAACAAAGTCTGTACAGAGTGCTTTCTGTTCATTCATTCTGCAGCGCAGCTGAGGCTTCAGAGAAAGGATTGGGGATCTGTGACCTCAATCTCTTTGTCAGGGCTGGGCTCAGCCCTTCCTTCTCAGAGCTCTGTGCTTAGCTGACGGTTAATTGCCAAAGGCTCTTCCTTGCTGGATATATATATACTACTTGGATCAGATCTCTTGTGCCTTTGCATTTGGTGGAATATTGCCCCAAGGGTCAGATAAAAGATAACAAAGGACACTGTGTGTGGATGTTTTATGCTTTTTGTTTTTTTGTCTTTCGTTTTTGTTTCATATATATATATATTTTAATATATTTTAATATGTAGAATTCTCTGTGAAGATTTTTTACATTGTTTAATGGTTGATCTACAATCTGATGTTCACAGGTGTGTTCTATTGACAATTAATGTCTCACATGCTTTGTCTATTTGTCTAGATTATCTAGGCGTGTGTGTATATATAACTGTATGTGTAGCACTGTAGCTATGATTAAGCACCCTATTCAGTGTGAAAAGCGTTAGCTGTGCAGTTGGTCTGTATCCACTTGTTATGCGTTGGACTCTTGTTTTTACAAAATAAAGGTGAATATTGGACAGCGGATATCCAGCATCATTTTGTTCCTATGTCTCTGTTGCAAACAGAGCCGGTGACCTGTCGAGAACTGTCCCCCATCGGATAGTGTCCGCCCTGTACTGCGCAGGCGCAGCGCTTGCGTAGTACGGAGGACAAAGGAGAGGCTGAAAGTCTCCGAACATGTACAGCTGTTCTGCGCAATTAACACTACACTGTGCCACACGCTCCCGCACGCTCTTGATGCTCGTACAACTCTGCAAGGGGCGGGTGTAGGGGCGGATGCACTCTGCAAGGGGCGGGTGTAGGGGCGGATGCACTCTGCAAGGGGCGGGTGTAGGGGCAGATGCACTCTGCAAGGGGCGGGTGTAGGGGCGGATGCATACAGAAAGCTCATACGATGGGGCGGGTGTAGGGGCGGATGCATACAGAAAGCTCATACGATGGGGCTGGTGTAGGGGCGGATGCATACAGAAAGCTCATACGATGGGGCGGGTGTAGGGGCGGATGCATACAGAAAGCTCATACGATGGGGCGGGTGTAGGGGCGGATGCATACAGAAAGCTCATACGATGGGGCGGGTGTAGGGGCGGATGCATACAGAAAGCTCGTACGATGGGGCGGGTGTAGGGGCGGATGCATACAGAAAGCTCATACGATGGGGCGGGTGTAGGGGCGGATGCATACAGAAAGCTCATACGATGGGGCGGGTGTAGGGGCGGATGCATACAGAAAGCTCATACGATGGGGCGGGTGTAGGGGCGGATGCATACAGAAAACTAATACGATGGGGCGATTGTAGGGGCGGATGCATACAGAAAGCTCATACGATGGGGCGGGTGTAGGGGCGGATGCATACAGAAAGCTCATACGATGGGGCGGGTGTAAGGGCGGATGCATACAGAAAGCTCATACGATGGGGCGGATGCATACAGAAAGCTCATACGATGGGGCGGGTGTAGGGGCAGATGCATACAGAAAGCTCATAGGATGGGGCGGGTGTAGGGGCGGATGCATACAGAAAGCTCATACGATGGGGCGGGTGTAGGGGCGGATGCATACAGAAAGCTCGTACGATGGGGCGGGTGTAGGGGCGGATGCATACAGAAAGCTCCTACGATGGGGCGGGTGTAGGGGCGGATGCATACAGAAAGCTCCTACGATGGGGCGGGTGTAGGGGCGGATGCATACAGAAAGCTCGTACGATGGGGCGGGTGTAGGGGCGGATGCATACAGAAAGCTCATACGATGGGGCGGGTGTAGGGGCAGATGCATACAGAAAGCTCGAAATTTAGTCAGTAAAGTATTGAAATTGCTTGTGTTATGTATGTAACCCGCCCATCAACATTGAACTACCCGCCCTTATCAGCTCTGCCCATCATTGTAAAACTGCAAAAGACGTGTACTTTACACGCTTCTCAATATTACATCCGCCCCTTTGAGAAATCCACCCCCATCGTATGAGCTCTGGCCATCTTCTGTATGCATCTGCCCCTACACCCGCCCCTTGCAGAGTTGCACGAGCATCGGGAGCGTGTGGCACAATGTAGTGTTAATTGCGCAGGCGCCGTGTACAACTGATGAACAGCTGTTCATGCTCGGAGACTTTCGGCGTCTCCTTTGTCCTCCGTACTGCGCAAGCGCTGCGCCTGGACAGGACAGGGCGGACACTATCCAATGGGTCGACCTTTCTCGGCAGAACACCGGCACCCAACCTGGTTGTGGAGACAGCCGATCCTAGGAGGGGTGTTTGTCTTAAAGCGGTGAACTCCCATCTCTCATTAGACAGGAACCAACTAGAGCTGTGAAGGTTTTCAACAGGTCACAAATACCATTCCAATAGCAGACAAGGAGTTAAGGATCCGATTCCTGGAGAGAAGGTGTGTGTGTGACAGCCGTGACTATCCCGGAGTAGCAGAGGGTGACGCAACTTCCAACAATATACTGTATATCGTTTTAGGAACAGGAGTGACATCTCCAGGGGAATTTTAATCTGAACTGCTATAAATCTAAATCAAACTGTCATGTCATTAGCGAAACAAATAAATCATAACCGCACTAACCACAAAGATAAAAGAACTCCAATTAATCCGCTAGCAATTCCACAAGAAACAAGCCTACATAATCCTTTTACTGATAATCTGCGGTATATACCCATGACGGATGTCGCCAAATTATTTAGTAATGAATAATGATACTAAGTGGGTTGACTTACTAAAGGCAAATAGACTGTGTACTTTGTAGGGGAATTTGCCCCAGAGCTAAGGCTGCTTTAACAGTGGGGTGGCGGGTCCGTTAGCGGTAAAGCGCCGCCAGTTTTAGTGGCGCTTTACCGCTGTTTAACCACTTCAGCCCCGGAAGATTGTTCCCCCTTCCTGACCAGAGCACTTTTTGCGATCCGGCACTGCGTCGCTTTAACTGACAATTGCGCGGTCGTGCGACATCACACCCAAACAAAATTAACGTCCCTTTTTTCCCCACAAATAGAGCTTCCTTTTGGTGGTATTTGATCACCTCTGCGGTTTTTATTTTTTGAGCTATAAACAAAAAAAGAGCGACAATTTTTTTTGAAAAAAACACAATATTTTTTACTTTTTGCTATAATAAATATCACCCAAAAATATATAAAAAAAACTATTTTTTTCCTCAGTTTAGGCCAATATGTATTCTTCTACATATTTTTGGTAAAAAAAACCCGCAAGAAGCGTATATTGATTGGTTTGCGAAAAAGTTATAGCGCCTACAAAATAGGGGATAGATTTATGGCATTTTTATTATTATTTTTTTTTATTTAGTAATGGCAGCGATCTGCTATTTTTATCGGGACTGCGACATTATGGCGGACACATCGGACATTTTTTACACTATTTTGGGACCATTGTCATTTATACAGCGATCAGTGCTATAAAAAGGCATTGATTACTGTGTAAATGATGCTGGCAGTGAAGGGGTTAACCACCAGAGAGCGATCAAGGGGTTAAGTGTGTCCTAGGGAGTAATTCTAACTGTGGGGGGAGGGGCTTCAACACACATGACAGCGATCACTGCTCTCGATGACAGAGAGCAGTGATCCCTGTCATGACACAAGGCAGAACAGAGAAAGCGAGTCCGCGGGACCCGCGGTCACGGAGAACGTGGTGGGTGCACCCGCAGTGCCGCTTCTTAAAGGGGACGTACCCGTATGCCCTTTTGTCCACCAGTGCCATTCTGCCGACGTAGATCGGCGTGACCTGGACAGCAAGCAGTTAAGCTGCGCTTTTAACCCCCGCTAGCGGTTGAAGAAGGGGTTAAAAGCGCAAGTGTTGCGGCGCTTCCGAAGGGCTTTTCAGCGCTTTTCATTTGTAAATAACTTTTCAATGCTTTGTACCACTGCTGAAAGTTGAAGTGTAAATAAAACAGTTGCAATAAGTATCGGTATTTGGTATCGGCGAGTGCTAAAAAAAAAAAAAAAAGTATTGGTACTCTTACTTAAAAAATGGTATCAGTGCATCCCTAATTTGTATTAACTGGAAAGAATTCCTGCCTTACAGATAGCTAAAAAGATCATTGGTGTCAATGGTTACTCATCTGAGAGGCAGAAAATGTGTATTGCCCAAAGGAACCACTAGCAACCTGTGGAGGAACCCTAGGGTTCGATGGTTGAGAAACCCTGCCCTGGGCAATTCCCCAGCCATAGCTGATTGGTCTAGCAGTCTGTTATCATGGCTTCCCGCGGGTTTGGGCCAAACTGGGTTCGGACCAAATCTTGGCTCATCACTAGTCAAGAGGGGCCTATGATGTGGATTTATGGACTAGTTCCAAAGGGGGGACACAAGAAACAGCTTACTTATAGATTACCATGTGGAGGTCAATCATTATGGGATAATGATACAGAATGGAGAACTAACAACAGTGTAATGACTAAGGATTTGGGATAAACCTTCCAGTGCTATAACTATGCCAAGTCTCAGGCTCAATGCATTGCAGGACTGGTATGCCCTGGATATGATCGTAGATACAAGAAGGGTTTGTGTTTTGGCTGGAGATTCCTGCGATACTTTTATGCCAGCCAATGATGATGATGAGCACAACTAAACTCTGGGTAAAGGTTTGGAACATCTCCATGCCCCAAGGAAACAGATGGTTGATAAAGGAGGTATAACCATTGCCATCTGGGAAACAAGATACAAAGTTCCATTAAATCAATCAAATTGAATCGGGCAAGAAAAGGGATATATATGATGTAAACCACGGAGGGGCCCAATGTGTCAAGAGATGCCTATGATATAGATTTATGGACTAGTTCCATGGAAGGGAATCTGGGAACGGCCTAATTATGGACTGCCATGTGGAAGTCAGTCACTATGGGATAAATGGTACAGAAAACAGAATGGAAATCTAACAACAAGTATAATGAATATTACAAAGAAGGACTGTTAAAAAAAAAATTGCATTACTAATATTTGTATGGGGGAGGAAGAAATTAAAGAGATTAAAGTTAAAGCTACTAACCAATCTATATATTTTGAAAGATGTAATACCAAATTAATGCATCTAAGATCAAATGCTAAATGGTCTGTTATTGTGGATGGAGAAACGTTATAGAGGGCACTTGTGTGTTGATGGATATCTATTGGCAATGTGGTAATATGGTCTATCCCGGCCTCCCTAGACACTGGACAAGTGTGTGCTCTATAGACAAACTTATCCACCCCTTGTTGAACATCCAGTGGATATACTTTGCCCCATTTTCTTGTTTCTCTTCCGCCTGCCCGATGTCGCACCTGTACTTACGCCGCCTCGGCTCCCATGGAGAGGCCATGTTCCTGGCCCACCTTGCTCCCACCACCGCGCACTGCACCTGTTGTTTGAGTTGGTGAGTGCGTTGAGTATACTCTGCTCTATATATTGTATGTTCGGTTATCTATAATTTTTACTTTTTTATATGGACATTATGGTTCATTATATTTTTTATACATTATTCTACAGGAAAATTTATTTACATCAGCTCCTGATGAGTGGGGACATACCCACGAAACGCGTCGAGCTTTGCCATTTGATGCCCTAGTTACATCTTACATGGAACCATAGTAACTTATACTTATACGTCCTTTTTTTTTGACTACACCTACCATTTTCCTACATAGCTAATGCACATTTACAATGTGGGTGCATGTATCAGGCATGGTGCTGTTAGCAACATCATGTTTCTATGTTTTTTATCAATATCCAATCATGTGCTGCGATTTTGTATTATTCTCTATTATGCCTCTACTATGTGTACACCATTTATACATGTATGTAATAAATTGTTTTATTGTATGTGAAATTAATACTCTTTTACTGCGTGATATACTTTTTATAATTAATAAACATACTACAATTTACAGACGGTTTATTCTACCTCCACTACCCAATTGCTTCATTTTAAAGTCCCAATTTCCTATTTATCCATCCATAGGAGTGATGGGGTTCCAAGTAGGAAATGGTTTAAAAGACGTAACTACCTTGCTGCTTTGGGTGTTCCTGTTTAGGAAGGAGCTTGGGTTTGGTCTGAACCCCTGTTTGGATGAGATCTCAATTAACTGCAGCCAGAACATTCCCTTCCCCGCAGCTGCATGCACACAAAGGGGCCATATTAGGTCAATGATGTCATGAACATCCTTGACCCTTCGTGTACGAGCAGCCGCAGGGAATGACCTGGTCGCAGGTGATTGATATGGCACTGACAGTTTCCTCCTGGGTTTGGCCGAACAGGAGTTTGAACATAACCCAATGCTCACCCCTATTCCGTAAGGATTCAGACTCTTTTTGGATGCAGGGACCTTCTTCATGTATAAAAAGTGTCACAGACAGTACTCAATTGTTTCTGTTCCACCCTATCCGATAGTTAAACTTTGATATAAAGTAGTAGTCATTTCCCATCTTAATTCAAGTCTGCAATATAGACGGCTCCTTGCTGCTCTCTCGCTTGTGCAGAGGTCCCAATACAGGTTGCCTGCTAGGAATGACAGGAAGGGCGGAGACAAGACCAGTCACCCTGACTGGTCTTGTCTCCGCCCTTCCTGTCGTTCCCTGCAGGCAACCTGCATTGGGTGGGGCCTTCTGGGCCCCTCCCACAGCTCTGCTCTGTGCAGAATAATTGGACTTGTCATTTGGTGGGAAGAGCATGGATTTATATCACTTGAAGCTATATTTAAATATGTAATAAACATTTTTGTCTCTGGAGTTCAACTGTAAGTTTTGGATTGAGTACGAAAGAGGGAAAAAAAATTCAGGTTTTTATGTTTATTTCTGGGGGTGTGGTTGTCACCGGGACAGAAAGGAATGAACGGATAGCAATAAATACATTGACAGAGGTTCCAATCCTTCTTCACTCTACTAAATATGGTCTTTCCCATTGGTGGACTTCCCATCACTTCCTGTCCTTTTAGGAAATGAGGGGAAATCTCCCCAATGTGGACACAAATAACAATAAAAACCGGACAAAGACTCTGACCCTTCTCAGCCCCATCCAAAGAAAAAAAAAACATTTTTTGACTGCAGCTGAACTATCATCATGCCCATAAAAGCCATTGAAGTTTCATTTAAGTTTTTACTTTTCATTGAATGGATCACAAAATTACTCTTTCAAGGACAAAAAAACGAAAATGTTTTATATTTACTTTATACATCATTTATTAGAATAAATATTACAATACATTATATTGTAAGATGTGATATTATAGCATATAAATATGATCTATACATTTTTCACAATTCCTCATTATTATTATATTTTTAAGTACTAATTTTTAATTTCTAAACTGAAAAAGTTTGGGGGCCTCCCTGTTAAAGGGTTGGTCCCCCCCAAAATCGATGTGGCCAAGAATGCAGCAGGAGGAGTAAGACTTTGCATCATATGAATCTAGAATCACGTCTCCCGTAAGAGTCTCTGAGACTCTGAGTCAGTGTGAGGTTAAGCCTACCAATATATTAATCCCTAATTATCAATTGTGGGGAGAGCCAACCTTTAACAGTTTTTTTGCACAGCAACCTTTGCACATCATTTGGATTTGATGCAGTTGTCGGTGACAACATGCTAATACCTCCCATCTGCCCAGGATCATACATTTCATGAAGCATGATTGGCCAGATTCCCAAATGGTATGATTCTCAGCAGATTTTCAGGTGAATTAAATTTACTAATCAATTCGGTCATCACAAACAATGATATTCATTTTGGCTTCATTGACTCTTTGACTCCTCCTTATTTGTAATCATGTCCATCCAGCCAATTTTCAAGCTCTTCTTTTTTAGAGACATAAGGAAAAAAATTCTGCCCCACATTGAGATATTACTTGAGAACAGACAAGACTTATGTTTGTAGCAATTTTTTCTTTGAAGGAGATTGTTCCTCATCTGCTCTTTTTTTTTTTTTTCCAGGAACTTGGTGATTCCAGCTCTGATGTCAACATCATTCAGATTTTAATTGATCCAAATTTCAAGGTGTTGGCAGTTGGTTACTTGCTCTAATCTTTCATTTTCAAGCACTAATTTGACTTTTTTATTTCATTTGTTGGTTACAAGCAGATGGACCATGTCTGTTGGAAGGTAAATTACATGAAATGTGCCAATATTGCCAAGAAACTCAGTTGGAGAGGAGCTATGTGAGAATATGGAGGAAAGCCAAGTAAAGACAGGGAAAGGGAGGAGAAGAACATGGTGGATGAATGACATAAAGGGGAACATGGTGGGTGGATAGATGACATAAAGGTGAACATGGTGAATGGATAACATAAAGGAAAACATAGTGGATGGATGACTTGACAGAGAAAATAGTGGATGGATGACATAAAGAGAACATGGTAGATGGAGAACATGGTGGATGGATGACAAAAAGAAGAACATGGCGGATGGATGACTTGACAGAGAGCATGATGGATGGGTGACATAAAAGAGACCATGGTGGCTGATTTACTTGAAAGAAAACATGGTGAATGGATGACAGAGATAGAGATAGAGTTGATAGAGAACATAGTGAATGGATAACATAAAGGAGAACAAGGTGGATGACTGACTTGAAGGAGAACATGGTGGATGGATGACTTGAAGGAGAACATTGTGGATGGCTGACATAAAAAAGAATGTGGTGGATGGTTGACAAAAAGGAGAACATGGTGGATGGATGACTTGACAGAGAGCATGGTGGATGGGTGACATAAAAGAGACCATGGTGGCTGCATTACTTGAAGGAGAACATGGTGAATGGATGACTTAAAGGAAAACATGGTAGATGGATGACTTGATAGAGAACATAGTGAATGGATAAAATAAAGGAGAACAAGGTGGATGAATGACTTCAAGGAGAACATAGTGGATGGATGACTTGAAGGAGAACATGGTAGATGAATGACTTGAAGGAGAACATTGTGGATGGTTGACATAAAGAAGAATGCGGCGGATGGATGACATAAAGGAGAACATGGTGGATGGATGATATCCAGGAAATGGCAGGCAGTTGTGTCCTAAAGCAAAACATTACCATGGCAAATGACAGAGCCAAGTAGAATGCGGTTGTGGAAGCAAGGTGCTGGGTTTGTTCACCAAACAAGCGGTCATGGTAGTTGTATCGGTAATATATTTATTTTAATACTGCTTTTAGGCCTTGTACACAAAGTGTTCAGCTTGTATAAGAGCGGAGAATACATCAAGTTTTTACAAAGCATTTGGAAAGCTTCTTTCGTGAAACCTTAAAAGCACCCCAAAAAATGCCTAAAATACCCAAAATTATCAATAGGTGGTGCTTTAAAAGCCTTTGCAGCTCATTAACTTAGGGTCAACCATCAATTAGAAAACTAGAATAACTTTTCCCACTCTGGCATGCACAGTGATACCCAATATGTGTTGCACATACTGTATATGTTGTTTACATACATGTGCTAGTTCTATGTGCATTTGTATATGTGTGTGCGCAGCGCAATGGAAGTGCTTTTAATTTTTTCTAACTTTTTTTTTATATATTTTAAAATCTTTATATTTTTTTTTCATTTATCTTTATTACTATTATATAGAGACTAAAATGTAATGCAATCAATGCAAGGTGACAGGTACTCTTTATGGGAGACATCAGGGATCTATTAGACCCCCGATGTCTCTCCTGCTCTCTGCTCCAGCTGATTGGGCACAGACTGTATTCATTCTGTTGTTTATCTCCCTGCACTGGGGATTTAGACAGCTCTGAACCCAGCAGGGTTCACACTCTGCAGAGGACACCTGGTATTAGAATTTCCTACTCACAATACTAGCAACTTTTATTGAGGTCCTGGGCTCCCAGGAAGAGTGAGAGAGGCGCAAAATCACAAAGGGGAAGTGGAATCCAAAGAAAGAGCTTGTTTTGACCGTTTTATGACCAGACATATGGGATATATCCAAGGCCCTCAACTGTTAAAGTGGACCAGTCTGCATGAATAGTTCCTTACATTTTGCAAAGCACTGGTGCAGAATAAATTTTTCAGAAAAGCTCCATTATTAAAAAGCCATCTATGAGCTCCAGTCCAGGTAGTTCACCTGGGCTGGATGAAGACCCTGGATGGTGGCTGAACAAAGATGGTGCCTAACATGAACACACAAATATCTGAGGACAGGTCCACGTTAGCTTGAAAAATATATCTGATAACAGGTCCACTTTCATGGGATCTTGTACAAGCTGAAGCGTATGTGTACAAGGCTAAGCTTTCTACTTTTTTTTTGTGTTTTTTGGTCATTTTATGGCTCTTTGCTATCATTCTTGTTGCTGCCATTTTAATTGTTGGCAGCAGGTGGTGTGTTCAGCTTAGAGATAATCACACATTTATTGTCCAGCATGTGTCTTGGCAGTCTCCGGTCCATGTACTCTCCGTTATGCTCCAGAGCGCACAGAAACTTTTGCTTCTCTTCAGCTTTCTCTTTCATTGCTTCATCTGTTATTAGAATATTCTCCACGTCCGACAGCATTTGGTACGCACGCCGACTGTTCTCCAAACACACACAGGTACACTTCGCTGCGAGAAAAAGTGTGATGACCAAAAGGGTAATAGCCAACATTCCAGTGGTCTGCAGATGAGATAAAAAAAGACCAGAAATGGTTAAAGATCTGCTCTGTATACGGACCAAAAAGTTCTGTACAGTACTGGGTTTGGGTTATATAGCTGTGTGTCGCTGCTCCGCCTCCTGTCTTCTCTCTGGACAAATAGTAAACAGCAGCGCACTGACGGTGCCCACCGCTAGCTTTCTGCCTCCCATGATCCCACCACAACTCCTCCACCATTGGCTTACAGAGCTGATATTTCCAATGATTCCAATTTAAAGTCATTGGCTGAAATAACAAAGGTATTGAGGAGGACTTGTCTTAAGTCCTTTTTCCTAAAACAGTAGATTCTAGTGGCAGAGTAAGGAAAAGTATAAAGCTTGGAGCACCGCTCAAGCTGGAGAGGAAATTCTTCCCCTTGATCCTAGGAGACGGGGTGCAGATGTTTCACTGCATACATCCGAAAAACACATACAATGGAGTTGGATGGACGCCAATCTCACAGACAACCCACGTGAGATGAAAATAGGAAATGGCCTTGCCCCCGACACACCATGCTCCAGACATATTTCACCCCACCCACCTGGGCTTAGACTGGTGGACGGGATGACATGCGTCAGTGGAGTGGTGTGGGGAGAAGCGTAGGCTGAGGCTGTTCCTTAACTTCTTCTCACATGGGCTGTCTGGGAAAGCGGTGTCCATCCCACGCCAGGATAAGGAATGTTTTTCTTTGGTACATAGTATAGTAAGGAACAAGAAAGTCCTTCAATGGCAAGGGTCAACAGCCAAAATAGAACATTGGCATGGATCATATTTCCGCTTATTGTCATAAACATTTTTAATATCAAAGCCAGAAAAAGGTAATTCATAAATGTGCAACAGCCTAACACTGCGCCATCCAAAGTTAATTAGGAGTCTGCATAAGAACTTTAGCAATACAGTGTTGGAAAGGCCAAATGTTTGATTTGTATGCCACTGCCATACAAGGGGATCATTAGATTTTATGTGTTCCAACTGGACACGCTTGATCGGGGATTGTCAACCAGGGCTCCATGGAACCATAGCATTCCTCCAGAGGTTGGATCCAGATACAGGGCAGGTAGCCACAGGACAGGTAGGAGCCTCCCTAGTCATTCTCAACCAGGGTTCCATGAAATCCTAGGGTTCCTTCACAGGTTGCTAGGGGCTCCTTGAGCAATGAGCAATTTCTGCCTCTCAAATAAGTTTCCACTGACACCAATGACCTTTTTTGCTATCTGTAAGCTGGTAGTTCTTCCAATCACCACCAATATAAGGAGAATTCTTCCCACTGATCATCCATATAAGGAGCATTCTTTCCACTGACCACCAATATAAGGAACATTCTTTCAACTGACCACCAATGTAAGGGACATTCTTCCCACTGATCACCAATGTAAGGAAGATTCTTCTCACTGATCACCAATGTAAGGAACATTCTTCTCACTGACCACCAATGTAAGGAACATTCTTCTCACTGATCACCAATGTAAGGAACATTCTTCTCACTGATCACCAATGTAAGGGACATTCTTCCCACTGATCACCAATGTAAGGAACATTCTTCCCACTGATCACCAATGTAAGGAATATTCTTCTCACTGACTACCAATATAAGGAACATTCTTCTCACTGACCACCAATGTAAGGGACTTTCTTCTCGCTGATCACCAATGTAAGGAACATTCTTCCCACTGATCACCAATGTAAGGGACATTCTTCTCACTGATCACCAATGTAAGGAACATTCTTCCCACTGATCACCAATGTAAGGAACATTCTTCCCACTGATCACCAATGTAAGGAGCATTCTTCTCACTGATCACCAATGTAAGGGACTTTCTTCTCGCTGATCACCAATGTAAGGAACATTCTTCCCACTGATCACCAATGTAAGGAACATTCTTCTCACTGATCACCAATGTAAGGAACATTCTTCCCACTGATCACCAATGTAAGGGACATTCTTCTCACTGATCACCAATGTAAGGGACATTCTTCTCACTGATCACCAATGTAAGGAACATTCTTCCCACTGATCACCAATGTAAGGAACATTCTTCCCACTGATCACCAATGTAAGGAACATTCTTATCACTGATAACCAATGTAAGGAGCATTCTTCTCACTGATCACCAATGTAAGGAACATTCTTCTCACTGATCACCAATGTAAGGAACATTCCTCTCACTGATCACCAATGTAAGGGACATTCTTCTCACTTATCACCAATGTAAGGAACATTCTTCTCACTGATCACCAATGTAAGGAACATTCCTCTCACTGATCACCAATGTAAGGAGCATTCTTCTCACTGACCACTAGGGATGAGCTTCGTGTTCGAGTCGAACCCATGTTCGACTCGAACATCGGCTGTTCGATCGTTCGCCGAATTGCGAACGTTATGGGCCGTTCGCGCTAAATTCGTGTGGCGCGTCACGGCCCATAATTCACTGCGGCATCGCAGTGCATTGCTGGCTGATGATTGGCCAAGCATGCACTATGACCCGCATGCTTGGCCAATCACAGCGCTGTCAGTAGAGAGAGCTGTAATTGGCCAAAGCCAGGGTGGCTTTGGCCAATTATGGCTCAGGGGATTTAGTACACACCCCACACTATATAAGGCCGCCTGCACGGCGGCCCTGTGTAGTGTGTGTTCCGGTGTGCTGAGAGATAGAGAGAGAGAGAGACAGTGTCATTTGATTTGAGTTAGATAGATTAGGCAGAACAGTCAGTCAGTTAGCTGCACTTACAGTGTATTGTGTATATATATGCATCCCAGGTGTTGCATATATATATATACACTGTATTCAGTTTAGCTAGATCCGTTCCTGTTATCTTCTATCTAGACTATTTACATTTAATGCAGTGCGTCCTGCTCACAGTGTTCAGCTAGATCCGTTCCTGCTATTTACATTTAGTGCAGTGCGTCCTGCTCACAGTGTTCAGCTAGATCCGTTCCTGTTATCTTCTAGACTATTTACATTTAGTGCAGTGCGTCCTGCTCACAGTGTTCAGCTAGATCCGTTCCTGCAATTTACATTTAGTGCAGTGCGTCCTGCTCACAGTGTTCAGCTAGATCCGTTCCTGCTATTTACATTTAGTGCAGTGCGTCCTGCTCACAGTGTTCAGCTAGATCCGTTCCTGCTATTTACATTTAGTGCAGTGCGTCCTGCTCACAGTGTTCAGCTAGATCCGTTCCTGCTATTTACATTTAGTGCAGTGCGTCCTGCTCACAGTGTTCAGCTAGATCCGTTCCTGCTATTTACATTTAGTGCAGTGCGTCCTGCTCACAGTGTTCAGCTAGATCCGTTCCTGCTATTTACATTTAGTGCAGTGCGTCCTGCTCACAGTGTTCAGCTAGATCCGTTCCTGCTATTTACATTTAGTGCAGTGCGTCCTGCTCACAGTGTTCAGCTAGATCCGTTCCTGCTATTTACATTTAGTGCAGTGCGTCCTGCTCACAGTGTTCAGCTAGATCCGTTCCTGCTATTTACATTTAGTGCAGTGCGTCCTGCTCACAGTGTTCAGCTAGATCCGTTCCTGTTATCTTCTAGACTATTTACATTTAGTGCAGTGCGTCCTGCTCACAGTGTTCAGCTAGATCCGTTCCTGCTATTTACATTTAGTGCAGTGCGTCCTGCTCACAGTGTTCAGCTAGATCCGTTCCTGTTATCTTCTAGACTATTTACATTTAGTGCAGTGCGTCCTGCTCACAGTGTTCAGCTAGATCCGTTCCTGTTATCTTCTAGACTATTTACATTTAGTGCAGTGCGTCCTGCTCACAGTGTTCAGCTAGATCCGTTCCTGCTATTTACATTTAGTGCAGTGCGTCCTGCTCACAGTGTTCAGCTAGATCCGTTCCTGTTAAATTCCTACTGACCGGCAGGCTTGTCTGGTTACAGTATATAAAGCTACCTGAAGAAAATTACAGGTGTTCTATTTGATCCTATTAGTACCACGGTCAGGCAGCTAGACTATTTACATTTAGTACAGTGCGTCCTGCTCACAGTGTTCAGCTAGATCCGTTCCTGTTATCTTCCTACTGACAGGCAGGCTTGTCTGGTTACGGTATATAAAGCTACCTGAAGAAAATTACAGGTGTTCTATTTGATCCTATTAGTACCACGGTCAGGCAGCTAGACTATTTACATTTAGTACAGTGCGTCCTGCTCACAGTGTACAGCTAGATCCGTTCCTGTTATCTTCCTACTGACAGGCAGGCTTGTCTGGTTACAGTATATAAAGCTACCTGAAGAAAATTACAGGTGTTCTATTTGATCCTATTAGTACCACGGTCAGGCAGCTAGACTATTTACATTTAGTACAGTGCGTCCTGCTCACAGTGTTCAGCTAGATCCGTTCCTGTTATCTTCCTACTGACAGGCAGGCTTGTCTGGTTACAGTATATAAAGCTACCTGAAGAAAATTACAGGTGTTCTATCCCAGCTTAGTGCAGCTACAGGCCATTAGTATGTCTGGAAGGCCAAGAAGGAGAGGCAGACAGTCACAAGCCAATAAGAGAGGGCAAGCAGGCTCTGTGTCTAGTGCTGGTCGTGGAGACGGTGCATCCTCATCAGCACGTGGCCATGGGACACGCTTGGCCTTTTTTTCGGCAGCTGGCCATGTTGAGCCGCAACATGCGGAAGACTTGGTCGAGTGGATGACCAAGCCGTCCTCATCCTCCTCATCCTCTCTCACCCATGCCCAGGGTGCTTTGTCTGGCAAAGCAGCGGCCTCTTCCCTCAGCTCAATGTCATCAGTGACTCCTTCCCTAGCTCCACCATGTCCTCATGAGGATTCCCTCGAACTGTTTGACCACAGTGTTGGGTACATGCTCCAGGAGGATGCCCAGCGTTTGGAAGGCTCTGATGACGATACTGAGCTCGATGAAGGCAGTAACATGAGCGCGGACAGAGGGGGTGCCCAAGAAGGACAGCAATCTGGCAGTCATGCTCCCCCTGCTGCAGCATACTGCCAGGTTTGCTCCAGTGATGAGGAGGGAGGGGATGATGAGGTCACTGACTCAACGTGGGTGCCTGATAGGAGAGAGGAGGAGGAGGAGGAGGAGGAGGAGGAGGAGGAGGCGGCAGCACATCACCAACGAGGCAGGATGCCCTCCAGGGGCCAGCCTAAGGGCAGCACATTGACTGCATCACACCCCAAAGCTCCACATGTGCAGGGCGCTGCAGTCTCTGCGCGTTATTCAAAAAGTTCTTTGGTGTGGGCCTTTTTTGAGACGAGTGCATCAGATCGCACCGCTGCTATTTGCAACATATGTCTCAAGCGTATCTCGCGTGGCCAAAATATCTCCCGCTTGGGTACCACATGCTTGACCAGACATATGTTGACCTGCCATGCAGTTCGTTGGCAAGCGTATCTAAAAGACCCACACCAAAGAACAAAGAGGATCTCTCCTTGCTCCTCATCAGCTGAGATTTCCAACCCCACTAGACCTTCAGTCCTCTCTGAGACCTGCAGTGAGAGGAATGAAGGTGTAGAATTAGGTGTGTCACAGCCAAGTACTTGTGGGCAATCTGCTTTTGGTACACCGACGTCAGATTGTACCAGGCAAATTTCCCTGCCCCAGCTGCTGCACCGCCGAAAGAAGTTTGCTCCCAGCCATCCACATGCCCAGCGGTTGAATGCTAGCTTGGCAAAATTGCTAGCACTTCAACTGCTGCCTTTTCAGTTGGTAGACTCTGCCCCCTTCCGTGAGTTTGTGGAATGTGCGGTTCCTCAGTGGCAGGTACCCAAACGCCACTTTTTCTCACGGAAGGCGATTCCGGCTCTCTACCGGCATGTGGAAGGCAATGTCCATGCCTCGCTGGACAGGGCGGTCAGCGGTAAGGTGCATATTACCGCTGACTCATGGTCCAGCAGGCATGGACAGGGACGTTACCTAAGTTTCACGGCGCATTGGGTGACTCTGCTGGCAGCTGGGAAGGATGCAGGACAAGGTGCAGTAGTGTTGGAGGTTGTTCCGCCACCACGCCTCCAAAATGCTGATTGTGACACACCTCTCTCCTCCACCCCCTCCTCTTCTTCTTCCTCCATGGCCTCTTCCTCGGAACCAGCGGTGCTCCGTAGGCGTTCAAGGGGCTACGCAAGTACGCAGGCCAAAAGATGCCATGCGGTGCTTGAGCTGGTGTGCTTGGGGGACAGGAGCCACACTGGGGCAGAGGTTCTGTCAGCTCTGCAGGGGCAGGTTCAGAGGTGGTTGACGCCACGCCAACTTAAGGCAGGAATGGTGGTTTGCGACAATGGCACCAACCTCCTCTCTGCCCTCCGACAGGGACAAATGACCCATGTGCCCTGTTTGGCTCACGTCCTTAACTTGGTGGTGCAGCGGTTCTTGGGCAGGTACCCGGGCTTACAGGATGTCCTGAGGCAGGCCAGGAAAGTCTGTGTGCATTTCCGCCGGTCATATAATGCCAGTGCTCGGCTGACGGACCTCCAAAAGGAGTTTAACCTGCCCAAGAACCGCCTAATCTGTGACATGCCCACCAGGTGGAACTCAACGTTGGCCATGCTGCAGCGGCTGCACACGCAGCAGAGGGCCATCAGTGAGTACCTGTGCGACTATGGCACCAGGACAGGGTCAGGGGAGCTTGGTTTTTTTTCCCCACGCCAGTGGGCCATGATCAGGGATGCATGCACTGTCCTGTCACCATTCGAGGAGGCCACGAGGATGGTGAGCAGTGACAGTGCATGCATCAGTGACACTGTCCCCCTTGTCCACCTGTTGGAGCACACGCTGCGTGGAATAATGGACAGGGCACTTGAGGCAGAACAGAGGCAGGAAGAGGAGGACTTCCTTAGCTCTCAAGGCCCCCTTTATCCAGACAGTGTTCCTGCGTGCCCGCCGATCACACAGGAAGAGGACGAGGAGGAAGAGGAGGAGGAGGAAGATTGTGTCAGTATGGAGGTGGAGCCTGGCACTCAGCATCAGCAGCAGTCTTTAAGGGATCAGTCCCAAGAAACACATGGACTTGTACGTGGCTGGGAGGAGGTGGCTGCGGACCATGTCGTTCTTAGTGACCCAGAGGACTCCGGACCGAATGCCTCAGCAAACCTACGCTGCATGGCCTCCCTGATCCTGCAAAGCCTGCGTAAGGATCCTCGTATTCGTGGTATCAAGGAGAAGGACCAATACTGGCTGGCAACCCTCCTTGATCCACGTTACAAGGGTAAGGTTGCGGACCTTATCTTGCCATCGCAGAGGGAGCAGAGGATGAAACATCTTCGGGAGGCCTTGCAGAAAGGTCTGTGCAACGCGTTCCCAGAGACTGGGAGGTTACAAACTCCTGTTTCTGGACAACGTGTTGCTGAGGCTTCGGTCAGTCAAAGAAGGAGCGGTGGAGAAGGTGGCCGTCTGACCGATGCGTTAAGACAATTTTTTGGTCCGCAGCCCCAAGGTATGATCGGTTCCAGCAACCATCGCCAGCGTCTGTTTTACATGGTGCAGGAATACCTAGGGGCAAGATCAGACTTGGACACCTTTCCCACCGAAAATCCTCTGGGTTACTGGGTCTTGAGGATGGATCACTGGCCAGAGCTTGCACAGTATGCAATTGAGCTACTGGCCTGTCCTGCATCCAGCGTTCTTTCGGAACGCACATTCAGTGCTGCTGGAGGCGTGGTAACCGATCACAGGGTGCGTCTGTCCACCGACTCGGTCGATCGGCTGACCTTCATAAAAATGAATGAGTCTTGGATCACCACCAGCTACCAAGCACCTGATGCTGATGTAACCGAATAATTTTTTTTGAAATCTCAGATCCCTTCAAAGACTGCCTATGCTGATGCTGAGTGACTATCCCTGAGTAATTATCCTCTTCCTCCTCAATCATCACGCTGATAGCTTGTAAGAACATTTTTGGTTCTGGGCGCCACCACCAGTGCCTAAGGCACAATTTTTCAGCCCCTGTTTAACAGGGGCGTGTAATTACAATTTTTGATGTAATACTTTGCAGCAGGGCTCGTTCCTGCATTCCAACTAGAGTGTCTGTGAGGGGTTGCAGTGTTGTGGCACCAGCACCAGTGCCTAGGGCCCAATTTTTCTGCCCCTGTCTAACAGGGGCGTGTAATTACAATTTTTGATGCAATACTTTGCAGCAGGGCTCGTTCCTGCGTTCCAACTAGAGTGTCTGTGAGGGGTTGCAGTGTTGTGGCACCAGCACCAGTGCCTAAGGCCCAATTTTTCTGCCCCTGTCTAACAGGGGCGTGTAATTACAATTTTTGATGCAATACTTTGCAGCAGGGCTCGTTCCTGCGTTCCAACTAGAGTGTCTGTGAGGGGTTGCAGTGTTGTGGCACCAGCACCAGTGCCTAAGGCCCAATTTTTCTGCCCCTGTCTAACAGGGGCGTGTAATTACAATTTTTGAAGCAATAATTTGCAGCAGGGCTCGTTCCTGCGTTCCAACTAGAGTGTCTGTGAGGGGTTGCAGTGTTGTGGCACCAGCACCAGTGCCTAAGGCCTAATTTTTCAGCTCCTGTTCAACAGGGGCATGTAATTACAATTCTTGATCTAATATTTCACAGCAGGGCCCTGTGAGGGCTTACAGTGTTGTGGCCACAGCAACACCTAAGGCCCAAATTTCTGCTGAGTATATAGGGCAGGACCCTACTTTCAAACATCTAACTTACAAACGACTCCTACTTGCAAACGGAAGGAGACAACAGGAAGTGAGATGAAATCTACCCCTAGGAAGGGAAATTCTCTCCTGTAAGAGTTAATATGGGAAAACAAGTTCTCCTTTCCACTGATGCTTTCCAATCCTTGTTCCACAAAAAAACCCAAATTTTCAAAAAACATTTTTCATTGGGACAAAAAAGTGAGGTGAAATCTTCTGAAGAGGAGGAAAGACAGCAAAACAAATGTCACAGGGGTGATAACCCTTCCCTATGTTTTCCAAAAAGCTTAGAAAAGATTTTTTGGCTGGAGCTAAACACGTTAAAAATGTTCAAAATTACAAACAGATTCTACTTAACAACAAACCTACAGTCCCTGTCTTGTTTGCACCGCCTGTATACTGCTGTTCAGAGTATATAGGGCCTGGTGGCCCCACACCTTTCCTTATTTTAATTTGGGTGCGGGGTTCCCCTTAATATCCATACAAGACCCAAAGGGACTGGTAATGGACTGGGGGGTACCCATGCCGTTTGTCTCACTGATTTTCATCCATATTGCCATGACCCGACATGACATTAAACCCGCAAGCAGTTTTAAATGAGATTTTTTCCTTTAAAAATGACATTTGGTGCAGGGACTGTTCTAAACATGGGAAACACGCGTCACTTTACAGGCATACTATAGACACCCCCCAGGTACGATATTTAAAGGAATATTTCACTTTTTTTTTTTTACTTTAAGCATCATTAAAATCACTGCTCCCGAAAAAACGGCCGTTTTTAAAAGTTTTTTTTGCATTGATACATGTCCCCTGGGGTAGGACCCGGGTCCCCAAACCCTTTTTAGGACAATACCATGCAAATTAGCCTTTAAAATGAGCACTTTTGATTTCGAACGTTCGAGTCCCATAGACGTCAATGGGGTTCTAACGTTCGTGCGAACTTTCGGTCCGTTCGCAGGTTCTGGTGCGAACCGAACCGGGGGGTGTTCGGCTCATCCCTACTGACCACCAATGTAAGGGACATTCTTCTAACTGATCACCAATGTAAGGAACATTCTTCCCACTTATCACCAATGTAAGGAGCATTCTTCCCACTGATCACCAATGTAAGGGACATTCTTCTCACTGACCACCAATGTAAGGGACATTCTTCTAACTGATCACCAATGTAAGGAACATTCTTCTCACTGATCACCAATGTAAGGGACATTCTTCTCACTGACCACCAATGTAAGGAACATTCGTCCCACTGATCACCAATGTAAGGAACATTCTTCTCACTGATCACCAATGTAAGGAACATTCTTCCCACTTATCACCAATGTAAGGAGCATTCTTCCCACTGATCACCAATGTAAGGGACATTCTTCTCACTGACCACCAATGTAAGGGACATTCTTCTAACTGATCACCAATGTAAGGAACATTCTTCTCACTGATCACCAATGTAAGGGACATTCTTCTCACTGACCACCAATGTAAGGAACATTCGTCCCACTGATCACCAATGTAAGGAACATTCTTCTCACTGATCACCAATGTAAGGGACATTCTTCCCACTTATCACCAATGTAAGGAGCATTCTTCCCACTGATCACCAATGTAAGGGACATTCTTCTCACTGACCACCAATGTAAGGGACATTCTTCTCACTGACCACCAATGTAAGGAACATTCTTCCCACTGATCACCAATGTAGGGAACATTCTTCTCACTGATCACCAATGTAAGGAACATTCTTCTCACTGATCACCAATGTAAGGAACATTCTTCTCACTGATCACCAATGTAAGGGACATTCTTCCCACTTATCACCAATGTAAGGAGCATTCTTCCCACTGATCACCAATGTAAGGAACATTCTTCCCACTTATCACCAATGAAAGGGACATTCTTCTCACTGATCACCAATGTAAGGAACATTCTTCTCACTGATCACCAATGTAAGGAACATTCTTCCCACTGATCACCAATGTAAGGGACATTCTTCTCACTGATCACCAATGTAAGGAACATTCTTCCCACTGATCACCAATGAAAGGGACATTCTTCTCACTGATCACCAATGTAAGGAACATTCTTCTCACTGATCACCAATGTAAGGAACATTCTTCTCACTGATCACCAATGTAAGGAACATTCTTCTCACTGACCACCAATGTAAGGAACATTCTTCTCACTGACCACCAATGTAAGGAACATTCTTCCCACTGACCACCAATGTAAGGAACATTCTTCCCACTGATCACCAATGTAAGGAACATTCTTCCCACTTATTTGGCATCACACATGCTAATGTTATGACAAAATATAGGATAATTATTAAGAGTTGGATCCATTTATGTTACTATTGGTTCTTGTAGGCAAATATTATTGGAGTTTGGACGCATAGCGACAGCCAAGACCATCGCTCTTACTTTCAGGTCCATAACTCATAAGTGGGCGTAGTTATGAAGTTTTAAAGATTATTATCGATGTCTTACCTGTACTAATAAGGTAATCTGCATGTTCAAACATAATTATGGAGTAATATGACGGAAGAACAAACACGCAATATTATTATGACTAATTATATTATTACATGATTATAGATGTGTATACACGGTCTTAAGAAAGATCTGCGAATTGCGTAACCATCTCGCAATCAAAACAATACAGTTTGCAAGATATAAAGTGTGTTGGATTTCATGGTATAAACACTTTTGCCAAAACTTTGTGAGGTATATAGTAAATGTATGTGAACACTTTATAATGTATACAGCTGTGGTGCTATGAGGGGAAATAATATTTAACACTACTTATGTTTTATTGTTATGGTTTTGTGGTTTTGTACAGTATGTAATTAAAAATCACATTTTAAGAATATAATTTTTGTGGTTGACGATGTGACACCTTCAAAGTCCTGTCTGGTGCAACTGACACAATAGTCTTTACTACTCATGTGGTGCCCAAATAAAAATAGGTAAAGGGACACTATCTTTAACGTCTTAACTTCGTTAAAACAGATTGCTTCGTTTTTTGGGTTTTTTTGCTTAACTTGAAGGTGTGATCTAAAGGATTTTGATGTCCTATATGTTTTGTATTTAAATTTCTGGTGTGTCTTGATTTTGATTTTATTGTCTATTGTTTACTTTGGTCTTGATTCCTTTCTGTTTTGTTTATTATTATTTTTTTATTATTTTTATTTATTTGTTTATTTTTATTTTTTTATTTATTTATTTTTTATAGATCTGCCTACCAGACCCCGAATGTTGAGGTCTGGAGGGAAGTTTCTTTTTTTAATCTTAAAAGTAGATAAGCCGGCCCTGCACGCCAGCATCCCTTCACCTCCCTTCTCTTTCTTTCCCACCTTTTTCCTTTTATTCCCTCTTCTTTTATATTTCCCCCCCTTTTTTTTTTTTTTTTTTTTTTGCCTTTCAATTGTCTATTTTCAATAAACCAATGTATCATACTTTTTATGTAATTACGCCCGACATATGGTACTCACATAGTATATACTCTCTGCCTAATCGGCTAGTACGTTGACTCTATGTATCTATTTAGAGGCAATTACGGAATTTTCCTAACTAATACGGTATGTGAGTACTGTCTCTCTTTTACTATGCTATTATTGTTAAAATGGAAATATTTTCTACTTTGAGTTATAATTATATCTCTGTTATATATTTTTCTCTAATAAAAACTTATTAAACAAAAAAAAAAAGTAGATAAGCCAAGGAATAACACTAAAGGAAGACATTAAGCAGCGACATAAATATAATGTATTATAGATGAATAGTTGATGTAAATATCACATTTTAGGTACATGTCAAGGCTATAGGACCCTATTAGATTTGATCATTAATTTTTATTAGGGTGGTGTATTATTATTGTATTATTCTTTATTTTTGTTCATGAATTTAATTTGTTGTCGCTGCTGGTCTATCTGCTAATATTTGCTATGTGAGGTTGGTTTTGATTTGATTTATGTGTTCATTCTAAATTGGGTTTATTTCCTTTTTTTTTTTTTTTTGCTATTATATAGATGTTTTGTCATACATGGAAAGATCTTTTGAATAAAGAATTATACTTAAAAAAAAATGATAGCCATGGGTTGTCTGATGGCTTTGTGTTAATAAAGTATCGTATTTTAACATATGTGTTTGTAGTTTTTTTTTTTTTCTTTGAGAGATCGCCCAATCTTAAAAGTCCAATCAATTTTAGTTCCCCCTGTTTGGTGCGGGGTGGTAGTCATTAGATGTCAAGCTATTGGGGACCTGTTGGCAATCTATTCATTATACCCCTAACATTGCACTGTTTTTATTTTACCGTGGACCCTATTTGTAGTTTTGTATATTGCCCTGCCCAAGTGTACCTTTCCCGGTTTACAAGTTTCAAGCAGAATAAAGCGGCTCCGGCCTTTACTTTTTTATTCCTCATCTAGAATGGTGAGTTTTTCCTACAGAAGATACACTATATTACCAAAAGTATTGGGACGCCCGACTTTACACACACATGAACATTAATGGCATCCCAGTCTTAGTCCGTAGGGTTCAATATTGAGTTGGCCCATCCTTTGCAGCCATAAAAGCTTCAACTCTTCTGGGAAGGCCGTCCACAAGGTTTAGGAGGGTGTCTATGGGAATGTTTGACCATTCTTCCAGAAGAGCATTTGTGAGGTCAGGCACTGATGTTGGACGAGAAGGCCTGGCTCGCAGTCTCTGCTCTAATTCATCCCAAGGGTGTTCTATCGGGTTGAGGCGCAGGCCAGTCAAGTTCCTCCACCTCAAACTCGCTCATTCATGTCTTTATGGACCTTGCTTTGTGCTCTGGTGCGCAGTCACGTTGGAACAGGAAGGGGACATCCCCAAACTGTTCCCACAAAGTTGGGAGCATGAAATTGTCCAAAATGTCTTGGTATGCTGATGTCTTAAGAGGTCCCTTCACTGGAACTAAGGGGCCAAGCCCAACCCCTGAGAAACAACCCCCCACACCATAATCCCCCCTCCACCAAATGATTTGGACCAGTGCAGAAAGCAAGGTCCATAAAGACATGGATGAGCGAGTTTGGGGTGGAGGAACGTGACTGGCCGGCACAGAGTCCTGACCTCAACATCAGTGCCTGACCTCACAAATGCGGGGTGACACCATTTTTTTAGCATATCATTGACCATGGCAATTCAGAATAATGGGCAATCTCATTGGGAAAATGTTATCACTGGAGTGGTAGAACTGGGGCCGGGACAAGGGGTGGGCAGAAGGGACAGCTGCTATGGGCACTGTAGTATCATGTGAGGTGAGGTGCACCGCAAGGAGATGAGGGGAGATTTGTGTTGAGAGGGGAAATTTGGAGGGTGGCAGGGGATAAGAATTGTTCTAGGAGGGGAGATTGGGGGGTGCTAGGAATGGTGATTTGGGGGGATTTGTGTTGGGAGGGGGAATAGGGGAAGATGATTTGTGCCAGGAGGGGGGATTTAAGGTGTTTGTGCTTCATTTGGTAATAAATAAGCGCAGAGTCGCTGTGTGAAACTCGTTTACCTGTACTTGTTTGCCTGTCCTGTGGTGTTATTAATGTTACGGATTTTACAATAAAGAGATTCATCACTACCTCGGTGTACAGACATCCATTCCTTTTATCCGAACTGCGCGGCAGGCGAGCTGAGGCTCGCACCCCTGGGAGGAGTCCATTCCCCAGCCTACCTGGTCCCATCACTCACCTGGAGCGACATTTTCTTTTTTTTGGGGGGGGGGGGTATTTGTGCTAGGAGAGGAAATTTGAGGGCGAGGATTTGTGCTAGGAAGGGGGATTGGGGGGGGGGGTGTGCTATAAGAGATGATATGGTAAAGGGGGGAGGGAATTTGTGCTAGGAGGGGAATTTTTTTTGGAGGGGGGGGAATTTGTGCTAGTAGGGATGATTAGGGGGTATTTGTGTTAGGAGGGGGAATGTGAGGGCAATGATGTGTGCTAGAAAAGGGGATTTGGAGTAGGGGTATGGGATTTGTGCTCAGAGTGAAGATTTGGGAGGGGGGTGGGTTTGTGCTAGCAGGGGGAATTTGGGGGGGGGGGGGATTTGTGTTGGGAGGGGGATTTGGAGTGGGAGGAGAGGATTTGTGCTTAAAGGGGAAATTTGAGGGGTAGAGAATTTGAGCTAGGAGGGGAGATTTGTGCTAGGAGGAGAAATTTGAGGGTGAGGGTTTGTGCTAGGAAGGGGGATTTGGATTAGGGGGTGGAGGATTTGTGCTTGGATGGTAAATTTGGAGGGGAGGATTTGTGCTAGGAAGGGGGATTGGAGGGAGAATTTGTGCTGGGAGAGGAATTCGGAGTGGGGGGGGGTTGTGCTTAGAGGGGAAGTTTAAGGGGTAGGGGATTTGAGCTAAGGCTGATTGTTTTTGGAGACGAGATTTGTGCTAGGAGGAGAAATTTGAAGGTGAGAATTTATGCTAGGAAGGGGGCTTTGGAGTAGGGGTAGAGGATTTGAGCTAGAAGGGGTGATATTTTTTTGGGGGGGGAGATTTGTGCTATCAGGAGAAATTTGAGGGCGAGGGTTTGTGCTAGAAAAGGGGATTTGGAGTAGGGGTAGAGGATTTGTGCTCAGAAAGGAAATTTGGGAGGGGGGGTGGGTGTGTGCTAGCAGGGGGAATTGGGGGGGGAGAATTTGTGTTGGGAGGGGGATTTGGAGTGGGGGAAAGGATTTGTGCTTAAAGGGGAAATTTGAGGGGTAGAGAATTTGAGCTAAGAGGGCAGATTTGTGCTAGGAGGAGAAATTTGAGGGTGAGGATTTGTGCCAGGAAGGGGGATTTGGAGTAGAGGATGGAGGATTTGTGCTTGGCGGGGAAATTTGGAGGGGAAGATTTGTGCTAGAAGGGGGGATTTGGGGGAGAATTTGTGCTGGGAGAGGAATTTGGAGTGGGGAGGGAGAGGGTTTGTGCTTGGAGCAGAAGTTTAAGGGGTAGGAGATTTGAGCTAGGAGGAGTGATTGTTTTGGGGGGGTGAGATTTTGCTAGAGGAGAAATTTGAAGGCAAGGATTTGTGCTAGGAAGGGGGCTTTGGAGTAGGGGTAGAGGATTTGAGCTAGAAGGGGTGATTTTTTTTGGGGGGGGAAGATTTGTGATATGAGGAGAAATTTGAGGGCAAGGGTTTGTGCTAGGAAGGGGGATTTGGAGTAGGGGTAGAGGATTGGTGCCCGGAGGGGAAATTTGGGGGGAGAAGATTTGTGCTAGGAGGGGTGATTGGGGGGAGAATTTGTGCTGGGAGGGGGTTTTGGAATTGGGGGGGAGAGGATTTGTGCTTAGAGGAGAAATTTGACGGGTAGAGGACTTGAGCTAGGAGGGTTTTTTTCGGGTGGGGGGGATTTGGGGAGAGAGAGGATTTGGGATGGGGGTCAAAGATTTGTGGTGGCAGTGGGATGCAGATTATTGCTCGATTTTTTTAAAACATTTTTTTGGGGGGGGGGGGTGGAATTTTTGCTAACACATAACGTCTTTGAGGGGGCGCAGTTTGGTACGTTTGCCCTTGGCTCTAGATGATGGCACTGGGTACAACACATAAAGTGACCCTCACTATTTGGGTTTTGAACTTTCTTCATCAGGTTTTAGGTATGAGTTAAATTTTCTGGTGCATTGAATGAAGCCCTTACCTGAAATATGAATAAGTAGTAGTCATGGTCCAGGTGATAGTGAGAGGCCGCATAGACGAAGCAGGACATGTACCGACCATCTGCGAGTGCTATCAGGAGCCAAATCATTGGAGCTTTTCCAAGTTCCAGGAAAACGTAGAAAGAAGCCCAACTGCCAGACCAACACGGGCAACATTCCTTCTTCTTGTTGAAACCAGGAAAATAGTATAATCCCAGGAAGACGAAGATGAAGGCAGGACACAGGTAGAACGAGAGGCTGTAGAAGCATACAAGGACTGGGCTGTAACTACCATCTGCTGGACATTTAAAGTTGGAGTCTAAAATAGCTTGTATCCCAATAAGAGAGAAGGTCAGTAAGAACGTAGACACAAATTTGGAACCGAAGGAGATGTATGATCCAAACGCGTCAGATATCATTTTGCTCTGGTGGTTAGTACTGACTTGGAAAGTACTGCTGTTGTAGATTCACCAAGGGAGCACTGGGTCTCTCTGTAAGCCTGAAGACGAGAAATGAAGTCTTGCCAGAAGAGAAGTATGGAGAAGTCCTTGTCTAAGGTTCAGAAGGTTTAGTCCCTCTATATAAAGGAGATCAAGCTGGATCAGAAAGGCCTCCTTTTTTCAGTGTTTGAGCATTGTGCCAATTAAGCTCATTCGCCAACTGGAAGAACTGGATAGACCTGCCACAAGTATGTGCAATGTACAACGGCATCACAAATTTTCTTGGAATCAGAAAAATCTCACACTGCTAGTATGGATATAAATCATTTTTGATACAGGGTCATGACCTCCAGGCTGGAGGAGGAAGTGGCACGCAAACCATATCCGCATCAATAGGGGCATCAGAAATTCAGTAAAGCAAACAGAGGGAATTACCAGGGCTTGCAATCTGCTCTTTGAGTAACTGTTAAAAAATCGTATTTGGGTTGCTTTGGGTCATATAACCAGATGAAAGTGATTGAAGGGTCTTTTTTGTTGTTGGGAACACAATGCTTGTACATTCAAATGCAGCACATCTTCCCTATGTTAATCCCTCCTCACACTGTCAAGTTTCTGCTCCTGCCCCTTCAACCACAGACCTTTTCTTCATCAGTGGGTCAGTCCACCCAGAAATGTTCCAGTGTTTGCTACATTCTGGACTGTTAAACCCCCTGAGAGCTTCTTCTCTTTGGTGACCCCATTAGTAAGATCTCTGAGCTGGGTTCCCAGGTCTGCTCACCTGCTGTGTCCATTATGAGTGGCTCCCACCAGTCCTGTGCTGGGTTTATAGGTCTGTATACCTGCTTTGTCCATTATGAGGGGCTTCCACTTTCCTGCAGCTGAGTTTCTGGGTCTGAACGAAGCTGTGGCCTTTATGAGGGGTTCACACTATCCCTGAGTTGAGTTCCTAGGTCCACACATCTGCTAAGCCCATTATGAGGGACTCCCACCATCCCTGTGCTGAGTTCCTGGGTCTGTACACCTGCTGTGCCCATTATGCAGGGTTCTCACTGTCCCTGCACTGAGGTCCCAGGTCTGTACACTTACTGTGCCCATTATGAGGTGTTCCCACGACCCCTGTGCTGAGTTCCCAGGTCTGTACACCCGCTGTGCCCAATATGAGGTGTACCCAACATCCCTTTGCTGAGTTCCTGGGTCTTTACACCTGCTGGGCCCATCATGAGGGGTTCCCACTATCACTGAGATAAGTTCCCAGGTCTGTACACCTGCTGTGCCCATAATGCAGGGCTTCTACTGTCCCCAAGTTCAGTTCTTGGGTCTGTACATCTGCTGAGCCCATTATGCAAGGTTTCCACCATCCCTGCACTGAGGTCCCAGGTCTGTACACTTGCTGTGCCCATTATAAGGGGTTCCCACCATCCCTGTGCTGAGTTCCCAGGTCTGTACACCTGTTGTGCCAATTTAAGAGGGGTTCCCACCATACATGTGCTGAGTTACTGGGTCTGTACACCTGCTGTGCCCATTATGAGGAGTGCCCACCATCCCTTTGCTGAGTTCCCAGGTCTGTACAACTGCTGTACTCATTATGAGGGGTTCTCACCATCCCTGTGCTGGGTTACTGGATCTGTGCACCTGTTGTGCCCATTATGAGGGGTTCCCACCATCCCTGTGCTGAGTTCCTGGGTCCGTACACCTGATGTGCCCATTATGAGGGGTTCCTACTATCACTGAGAGGAGTTCCCAGGTCTGTACACCTGCTGTGCCCATTATGCAGGCCTTCCACTATCCCAGAGTTTGGTTTTTGTGTCTGTACACCTGCTGAGCCCATTATGCAGGGTTCCCACCATCCCTACACTGAGGTCCCAGGTCTGTACGCCTGCTGTGCCCATTATGAGGGGTTCCCACCATCCCTGTGCTGAGTTCTTGAGTCTTTACACCTGCTGTGCCCATTTTTAGGGGTTCCCACCACCCCTGTGCTGAACTCCCAGGTCTGTACACCTGCTGTGCCCATTATGAGGGGTTCCCACTAGGGTTATGCCAATACCGATACTATTATCAGTATTGGTGCCAATACCGAGCATTTGCCTGAGTACTTGCAACCCCTCTTGGCTCCTCGGTCCCCCACCGTGCTTCTCCAGTCCCCCTCTGTGCTCTCGGTCCCCCTCTATGCTCCTCCGCCCCCTCTGTCCTCGATTTGTCAGGTTAGAGAGTGGACGAAGGAGCCGATAAATATGTCATTTACCAGCTCCTTCCTTTTACGAATGCACAGAGTCGGTGATCACTGACTGTCGATTCATAACTCAGCATTTTGTAAACTGGGTTTACGATGCTTCAGTTTATGAAAGGAGAGGAGCCTCTGTCTCCTGTCCATTCATCTTCAGTGCAGCTGAGGCTGCAGAGAAAAGGACTGGGGAATCTTTGTCCTCGGCCCCTTTCCCTGTCTCAAAAGGGAGATTCAGGGGTCTGTTAAGACCCCTGATATCTCACCAAAGCCACCCCTCAACAGGGCTAATAAAAAAATAAAAAAAAGAATTGTAATAATTAAATATTGAAAAGGTTAAATTGTAAAAATAATAAAAAATAAAATAAAAAACACACTGACACTGTCCACTCCCCCCCCCCCCCCCCAAAAAGAAAGCTTTGTAAAAAAAATATAAAAAATGATAATATAAATTGTAAAAAAGTATAAAAATAAAATTAAAAAAAAATGAAAAAATATAAATAGTAAAAAATAAATAAATAAATAAATAAAAATAAAATTGTAATAAATAAATAAACAAAAACTACTGACACAGTCCACGTGTCTTCAGTACTGCATATTAGTGCCACTGTCACATGACAATAAAAAAAGTATTGGTAATCGGTATCCGTGAGTACTTGAAAAAAGTATCGGTACTCGTACTCGGTCTTACAAAAGTGGTATCGGGACAACTCTAGTTCCCACCATCCCTGTGCTGAGTTCCTGGGTCTGTACACCTGCTGTGCCAATAACAAGGGGCTCCCACCATACCAACTGGATGTTTATCAATTTTTTTTTATTGTGAAGAATAAGCTATTAGGTGTTCGGCACCATGGAATGGATGGGAAATTCCAAGGGTAGAAAAACAGCTAGATATGAGAAATGGTATGATTATTTTTTTTATACAATGTATGCATGCTTATATCAAAAACCCTCTACAGAGCAAGAGTACAGCAAACATATCCTCCATCCACCACATTGTATTAATATTTGGCTTTTTTAGAAAATATTCTCAATTCACAAAATCAAATTATTTCATAATTACACAGCTTTCCTGACTGATGACACAAGACCAAAAGCACGAGAGCGAGTGAGGGTTACCGGTAATTTATATTGCGCTGTGTATCACATTCATAGATAATGTATAGTTAAGAGAGACAATTAATTAATTCCAACACAGGAAGATTTAGGATCTGTTCGGTTGTCTGCAGAATGACGTATAATGACTTCACATGGCCAGAGAGATATCACACCCATCATAGAACAAAATACTCAGATCTTGGAATTTTCTGTACATAGTAATCAGCGAATATTTACTATTCTGCATATCCAATCGATGAAATATATCCTCGTGTGTGGCTTATCCCTCTACTATATCATTTTATACATCATCTCTTACATTACTTTAAAACTATTTGCACATAATAGAAGTCATGTGTACCGGTCTGTAGCTTTCCAGCTGTAGTATTTTTCCATTCTTAAAGCTATTTATTGCAACCATAAGATCATGGATTAGAGATTTAACCATAAGATCATGGAATATAGATTTAACCATAAGATCATTGATTAGAGATTTAACCTCCTACACACCAGGCCATATATGTTAAAATCTGTGGGTTTTTTTGCTAAAAAATTACTTAGAACCCCCAAACATATATATATATATTTAGCAGAGGCCCTAGAGAATAGAATTGCGGTCATTGCAATTTTTATATAACTTTTTATTCACATTGCCACATTTTTCACTTATCTCTAGGTTTTCTACACACCAGAGATATTCATACCCTTGGGTGGATGTGGTGTACTTTTTTCCATTTATATTGTGTGCACCTTGACAGAACTTGACAATTTTTATTTAATTTCTTTATTATCTATCAATATTAACACTGCCATTAATGCTTTTTTTGGTATCAGCTTTTCGTTTTCTGTCCTACAGGTGCACCCTATTTTCTGGGATTTCAAGACCCAACTGTGTAGAAGGCGTGTTCACCTAATTGCAAAATTCTGATTGCTGTTTTTTCTTCCTTAAAGTGGATGTAAACCCGAAATTTTTTTTTTTTTTTTTTATATATATATCATACTGTAGAGTATAAGATTTCCTATCATTTGAGCCCAGTCTTGCCACACAGAGTTAATCCATCTCTGAGCAATCCTCTTTTATTGTTCAGTGAGATAATTCTTGACAAACTGAGAAAAACTTTGTCAAATACTCCCCCTTGCTGTGAGTGACAGGTGATTTACATCTCTTGCACTAGCCTAAGACACAGGCAGTATTTTTTAATTCCCTCCCCCACTCCTTTCTTCAGCAGCTCTGCAAGGATTGGCTGTTCCACACCTCACCATGATTTGGCATACTGAAGTCATGTGGTTACTTTCCTGTCTTTTCACTGGATGTTAGAGATCATAGCAGAAGTTCAGTGTTAGAAATACACAGGGGAGTGTAGAGGTGGGCGGGGAGTCTACTGACATCACGACTCCACCCACCGAGCTCCAGACAACAGACCCCGCCCACAGAATCTGCAGTTTTTCAGGTCTAATAACAGACAGAGGGGAGACATTTGACAGGTAAAGATACATGCAGGAGGCGTGTATATCCTTATAGATAACCCCTATGGCAGTAGTTTAGAAAGGATGACATTGGGTTTACATCCACTTTAACTTCCTTCTTATATACACTGTTGGTCTTTGTTAAATTAGCTATGAGTAAGCATCAAATGATGTGAAACGCGTTAGCTTTTGATCCCTGTTCCGTCCACGTTTGATTTGACTGTATGTTGGATTTTTTTCTTAATTTTTCTACAATAAAGATGCCTTTTCTATAGAGTGTGGCACTCAAGAACTTTTTTCTCTCTATTGCAATTTTTATGTCACACGGTATTTGCGCAGCGATTTTTCAAACGCAATCTTTGAGAAAAAATGCACTTTAATGAATTAACGTTAAAAAAAAAAAAAACACATTATATAACCAAATGTTTTTGTAAAATATGAAAGATGATGTTACGCAGAGTAAATAGATACCCAACATGTCATGCTTTAAAATTGCATACAGTATCGTTCACGATGATAACTCGTTTACACCGTTTACTTATGTGAGCGAGACCTACGTTTGCGTTCACTACTGTGCGCAGGCACAGGGCGACAGGGGCACTTCAAGAAAATGTTTTCATTTATTTTATTCCTTTATTTTAATTTTACACTGTCCCTTAAATTATTTTTAATCACTTTTATTGCTATCACAAAAAATGTAAACTTCCCTTGCAAAAGCAATACAACATTATTATTATTATTATTATTATTATTATTATTATTATACAGGATTTATTTAGCCCCATCAGTTTGCACAGCGCTTTACAACATGAGGGCAGACATCATGACAGGTCCTGTTTATGAAGAGATCTGGGTTCTAAAAGACCCCAAATCTCTCCTCTACCTTTAAAAGCAAAAGATAAAAAAAATATTTTTGTTGCTCTTTTGCTTTTAAAAAAAAATTGTTTACATGCCAGAGGAACCGGAAGTGACGTCACCTGGTCCTCCAAGGCCATAGAGATGAGTGGATGTCATCTTGCTCTCACTCATCTCTATGCCAATCCACAGCCAGTGACAGATGGGTCCTGGGCTTTACCGATCAGGCAGGTAAGCCGGTACCCATTTGGAAACAGCGCTTCTAAAAATGATCCAGTGGAAAATTCATCACTTGGATCACTTTAAACGTGTAGAGAATCATCGGCTAAAAAAAACAATACCGGGGTAATGACATATTGCTGCAGCCATACGGTGACCCCGGTATTCCACTTTTCGCCAAGGACGTCATTTGTCTATGGCCCGGTCAGCAAGTGGTTAAGTCATCCAATTCAACATATTTTATCCAATGAGGTGTGGGAGTATCATAAAAAAAAGGTTTTTTTTTTCTATTTTAGTCACTTTAAATAATAGAAAACCATCAGCCATGTACCGTTCTTGTAGAAGAGATTATAAGAAAATAAAATAAACACAGCCGCAAATTAAAACCAGTAAAATAAGATACAAATAAGTAAGTCTGAAGGAAAACTCCACTCTTGTTAAAAAAAATTGAATACAATGTATTGAATTGCTATACAAGTCATTCTGTAATTAGATGAAATTTAAAAAAACGTTGTTATATTTTCATCTGCAGCCACTGTAATTGTCTAAAAACTGTCAAAATATTCAATGCAATATGGCCCATCGGTATGTGGAATGCTCCCAGATATATCTTTACCTGCTGTGTGATTAATCATTGATTTTCTCAAGGTATGCACCAATAAGTCACATTTTAGGCATCCCCTGCACTAGGAATGGTATTTTTGATGAAATACTCCCTAAGGCACAGAAGGACTATTATTATTATTATAGTGAATTATTGTAATAAGCGCTTCCACTATGACAGGTAACCAATCATTGGGGATACATTGCACACAGCGCTCACCTTCCTGTGAACCCGATCGGATGATTGTGGATTGATGTAACAAATTCTCCAACTTTGACAGGTAAATAACCATTGTGGATACATTGTGTGCTGTACATTATTCATCTTCCTAACAATGTATCATTTCTTTTTGGTGAGTACGGTTGTCTCTCATTTGTTTTGGTTTGTAAGTTACTTCTGTATCATTTTTGAGAGTACAGCAATATAATATACAGTATAATAATAATACAATTTATATATAATATAATATAAGTAGGGATGAGCCCGATGTGCGAGTCGAGTCGTTTGCCAAATTTAGAACATTATGGTTCACGGGAAACTCGAGCACCCGCAAAACGCCCAATAATGAATGGCGAGACAGTCAATGCACTGCGAGATCGCAGTACATTGACGGCTGCTGATTGGCCAAAGCATGCACCTGACCTGTATGCTTTGGCCAATCACAGCGCGCTGCTGTGAGAGCCATGATTGTCCACGCTCCACACTATGTTAGGCTGCTTACATAGCGGCCATACATAGTTTTATGAATGAGAGCAACAAAATTACATTTGTAAAGGAAAAATGTCATTTAAAACTGCTCGCGGCTGTAATGTATTGTCAGATCCTGGCAATATACATACAAATCATTGAAAAAAATGGCATGGGTTCCCTCCCCCCAAATGGCATGGGCTTAGTCCCCCCCCCCCCGTCAATTATCAGGTTCCATCAGCTCATTCACAGTTACAACCTTTTGTACCACCTGCCCCACCCTATTAGATTGTAAACTCTTCTGAGCAGGGCCCTCTTAATCCTATTGTATTGTATTGCATTATAACTGTATTGTCTCCCTTTTATATTGTAAAGCACTGCGTAAACTGTTGGCGCTATATAAATCCTGAATTATAATAATAATAATAATAATAATAATAATAATAATTAAAAAAATTTATAAATAAATAAATAATTTTAATTTAAAGAGAAGAAAGGGAGAGGAGGCAGAGCATTAAGGCATTAGATTTAGGGTGAAGGTCCCCCTTAGAACCAAAGATAAGGATTAACCACTTCAATACCAGGCACTTAGACACCTTCCCGCCCAGCCCAATTTTCACCTTTCAGCGCTGTTGCAATTTGAATGACAATTGCGCGGTCATGCTACACTGTACCCAAACAAATTTTTTATCATTTTGTTCTCACAAATAGAGCTTTCTTTTGGTGGTATTTGATCACCTCTGCGGTTTTTATTTTTTGCGCAACAAATAAAAAAAGACCGAAAATTTAGAAAAAAAAACAAGTTTTTCTTTGTTTCTGTTAAATTTTTTTGTAAATAAGTACGCTTTCTCCTTCAATAATGGGCACTGATATGGCTGCACTGATGGGCACTGATACGGCGGCACTGATGGGCACCAATGAGGTGGCACCAATGAGGTGGCACTGATGAGGTGGCACTAACAGGCACTGATGATGGGCACTGATAGGCGGAACTGATGGGCACTGATAGGTGGCACTGGTATGCGGCACTGATGGGCACTCATAGGTGGCACCGATGGGCACACATAGGCGGCACTGATGGGCACTCGTAGTTGGCATTGATTGGTATATATGGGTGGCACTGATGGGTACTTATGTGTGGCACTGATGTGTGGCACTGATGGGCACTGATAGGTGGGCACTGATGGGCACAGATGGGCACAGATGGGCACTGACAGGTGGCACCGATGGGCAATGACAGGTGGCACAGATGGGCAATGACAGGTGGCACTGATAAAGAATTGCTGGGCAGATCTGGGCATTGCTGGGCAGATCATTGACATAATAGTGCCAATCAGTGCCCATTTGTGGGCACTGATTGGCACAGATTGGGCACATGTGGATGGCCATGGGGTACATACCTGGCCATCCACGTTGCCCCTTCCCTGGTGGTCCTAGTGGCATCCCTGGTAGTCCAGTGGGGTGATCTGAGGGGGGGGGCTGCGCTGATAAACAATCAGCGCAGACCCCCCCTGCCAGGAGAGCCGCCGATCGGCTCTCCTCTACTTGCGTCTGTCAGACGCGAGTGAGGAAGAGACGATCAACGGCTCTTCCTATTGACAGCGTGATCAGCCGTGATTGGACACGGCTGATCACGTGGTAAAGAGCCTCCACCGGAGGCTTTTTACCAAGATCAGTGTAGCGGTGTGTCAGGCTGACACACCACTCCACCGATCGCCGCGATGCGCGCCCCCGGGGGCGCGCTGCGGCATGTTATCCTGCTGGACGTCATATGACGTCCAGTCAGGATAACAGAACCACTTCCCGGACGTCAATCCGCTATAGGGCGGGCGGGA